>NC_143535.1:23433740-23601240 GCF_031878675.1 Megascapheus bottae
TTGCCTTGCCTTGCTTACCCCTGCTGGCATTGGCTTGCCTTGTCTACCCTTGCCGACACTTGTCTTGTTTTGCTTGTTTCCTAGTCCTGCCTACCCTTACCTTGACTGGCCTGGCTTTGCCTACCCTTGACTTACCTTGCCTACCCTTGTTGAACCTTGATTTGTCTTTCCTACCCCTGCCTACCCTTGCCTTGCCTTGCCTACCCCTACTTACAGTTGCCTTGCCTATCCCTGCCTACCCATGCCTTGCCTTTCCTAGTCCTGTCTACTGTTTTCTTGCCTTGCCTACGCTTTCCTTGCCTTGCCTCCCCTTATCTACTCTTGCCTTACCTTGACTACTCTTGCTTAACCTCGCCTTGCCTACTCTTGCCTGCCCTTGCCTTGCCTTGCCTACCCTTGCCTACACTTGCCTTGCCTTGCTTACCCTTGCTACCCTTACATGGCCGTTCCTAACCTTGCCAACCTTGCCTTATCCTGTCTTGCCTTGCTTACTCTTGACTTGCCTTGCCTTGTCTTGCCTTACCTAACATTCCCTTGCATACCCTTGCCTAACTGTGCCTTGCCTACCCTTGCCTTGCCCACCCTTCTCTACCCTTTCTTACTCTTCCCTTGCCTTTCCTTGCCTCCCCTTGCCTCCTCTTGCCTTGCCTAACATATCCATGCCTTTCCTACAGTTTTTTTGCCTTGCCTCCCCTTGACTTGACTTGCTTAACCTTGCTTACTTTTCCCATGCCTTGACTACCCCTGCTAACCCTTGCTTTGCCGAGCCTACCCCTGCCTAACATGGCCTTGCCTTGCCTACCCCTGGCTACACTTGCCTTGCCTAACACTGCCTGACATTGCCTACCTTGTGTATCTTTGCCTTGCTTTGCTTATCCTTGCCTTGTCTTGCCTACACTTGCCTTTCCTTTCCTAACCTTGCCTACCCTTGATGATACTTGCCTACCCTTGCTTGGCCTGACCTTGCCTTGCCTGGCCTACCCCTGCTTACCCTCGCCTTGCCTTACCTACCCATGCTAGCATTTCCTTGCGTTGCCTACCCTTGCCTTGCCTTGCCTATCTCTGCCTATCCTTGCCTTGCCTTGCCTACCCTTACTTTGCCTTTCCACGATTGCTACCCTTGCCTTTCCTTGCCTACCCCTGACTACACTTGCCTTGCATTGCCTACTATTGCCTACACTTGCCTACCTTACTTTCCCTTGCTTATCAATGGCTACTCTTGCCTACCCTTGCCTACCCTTGCATGGCCATGCCTAATCCTGCCTACCCATGCCTTGTCTTACCTACTCCTGCCTACTCTTGCCTTGCCTTGCTTACTCCTGCTTATGCTTGCCTTGACTTGCCTACCCCTGCCTACTCTAGCCTTGCCTTGCCTAGCCCTGCTTATCATTGCCTAGTTTTGCCTAGCCCTGCTTATCATTGGCTTGCCTTGCCTACAACTGTCTTCTGTTGCCTTACCTACCCCTTCCTACACTTGCCTTGCCTTGCCTACCCCTGCCTGTATTGCCTTGCCATGCCTAACCCTGCTTGTTTTGTCTACTCTTGCTTACCCCTGCCTATACTTGCCTAACCTTGCCTTGCCTTTCCCAAACTTGCCAACCCTCGCATTGCCTTGCTTACCCTTACCTACACTTGTGTTGCCTTTCCTACCCTTGCCTACCCTTGCATTGTCTTGCCTAGCCTTACCTATAGTTCCATTGTCTTGCTTTGTCCTGCCTACCCTTGCCTTGATGATCTTGCCTTGCCTCGCATATCCTTGCCTACCCTTACCTTGCCTTGCTTACCCTTGTCTTGCATTGCCTACCCTTGCCTTGCCTTGCCTACACTTGCCTACCCTTGATTTGCCTTGCATTCCCTTGGCTACACTTTCCTTTCCTTGCCTACATTTGACTACCCTTGGTTTGCCTTGCCTACAACTGCCAACACTTGCCTTGCCTTGCCACCCCTTGCCTACACTTGCCTTGCCTTGAGTATCCTTGCCTAACTTTGCCTTGCCTTTCCTAACTTTCCTACACTTGCTTTACCTTGTGTACCCTTACCTACCCTTCCCTTGTCTTGCTTAACTATGCCTATCCTTGCCTTGACTTGACTGCCCTAGCCTTCCCTGACTTTGCCTTGCCTGGTCTACCACTGCCTACCACTACCTACCCCTGCCTTGCTTTGCCTACCCTTGCCTTACCTTGCCTACCCTTGCTGACCCTGTCTTTCCTTGCTTACCTATTCCTTATCTTGCCTACCCTTACCCTGACTTGCCTGAGCTTGCCAACCCTTGTCTTACTTTGCCTGCACTTGATTTGCCTTGCCTATCCCTCCCTACCCTTTCCTTGCCTTGCTTACATCTGCCTACACTTGCTTGCCTATCCATGCCTACCCCTGCCTTGCGTTTCCTACACCTGTCTACTGTTTTCTTGTGTTACCTAAACTTTCTTTGCATTGCCTCCCCTTGTCTACACTTGCCTTGTCTTTCCTACCCTTTCATACCCTTGCCTACTCTTCCTTTGCCTTGCCTACCCTTGTCTTGCCTACCAGTGCCTTGCCTACTCTTGCTTTGCTTAACCTTGCCTTGCCTTTCCTACTCTTGCCTACACTTGCCTTACCTTGCCTACACCTGCCTACATTTTCCTTGCATTGCCTATTGCCTACCCTTGCCTATGCTTGCCTACACTTGCCTTGCCTACCCTTGCCTGCAATTGCCTTGCCTTGCCTACGTTTGCCTTGCCTCCTTGCCTACACTTGCCTTGCCTTGAACACCATTGCCTATCCTTTTATTGCCTTGCCTACCCTTGTCTACCCTTCCCTGCACCTGCCTTGCCTACCCTTGCCTGCACTTGCCTACCCTGGTCTTGCCTTCCCTTGGCTTGCCTTGCCTTGCCTACCCTTGCATACCATGACTTGCCTTGCCTATCTTGGCCTCTCTTTGCCTACCCTTGCCTTGCCTTTCATAACCTTGTCTACCCTTGCCTACACTTGCCTACCCTTTCCTTGCCTTTCCTACACATGCCTACCCTTACCTTGCCTTGATTCTCCCTGTCTATCCTTTCCTGGCCTGGCCTACCACTGCCTACCCTTGCCGTTCCTTGCCTATCCTTACTTTGCCTTTCCTACGATTACTACCCTTGCCTTCCCTTGCCTACTCCTGCCTACATTAGCTTGCATTTCCTATCACTGCCTACACTTGCTTGCCTTGACTACCCTTGCCTTTCCTACACGCGCCTTGCCTACCCTTGGCCTACACTTGCCTTGTCTTTCTTACCCTTGCCTACACTTGCCTACACTTTTCTTGCTTTGCCTATCCTTGCCTACCCTTGCCTGCACTCGCATACACTTGACTACCCTTGCCTTGCCTACACTTGCCTACACTTGCCTTGCTTTGTGTAACCTGTATACCCTTCCCTAGCCTTGACTAAGCTTGCCTAACCTTGCCTTACCTGGCCTGCCCTTACCTACACTTTCTTGCACTGCCTCCCTTGTCTACCCTTGCCTTGCCTTGACTACACTTGCTTACCCTTGCCTTGCCTTTCCTACCCTTGCCTACACTTTCCTTGCATTGTCTACCCTTGCCTGCACTTGTTTTACTTTTCCTTCCCTTGCTTACCCCTGCCTTGCCTAACTTTGCCTTACTCTGCCTACCCTTGCCTTGCATTTCCTAACCTTATCTACCCTTGCTGGCCCTTGCCTACCCTTCTCCGCACTTGCCTTGCCTACCTTTGCCTTGCCTTGCCTACCCTGGCCTTGCTCCGCCTTGCATACCCTTGCCTATCCTTGACTTGCCTTGCCTAACCTGGCCTTGCTTTGCCTACCCTTGTCTTGCAGTTACTAACCTTATCTACCCTTGACGACCCTTGCCTACCCTTGCCTATCCTTGCCTTGCCTTTCCTACACCAGCCTATGCTTGCCTTGCCTATCCTTGCCTGGATTTGCCTACCCTTACTTTGCCTTTCCTATGATTGATACCCTGCCTTCCTTTGCCTACACCTGCCAACATTTGCCATGTATTGCCTTCCATTGCCTACCCTTGCCGTGCCTTGCCTACCCTTGCCTGCCCTTGCCTTGCATTATCTACCCTTTCCTACACTTGCTTGCCTTGCCTTGCTTACACTTGCCTAACCTTGCCTTGCCTTGACTGTCCATGTCTACCCTTGCATAAACTTTCCTTGCTTTGCCTTGTGTCCTCTTGCCTACCCTTGCCTACCTTATCTTGCTTTGCCTACTCTTGCCCACCATTGCCTTGCCATGGCTACCCCTGCCTACCATGCCTTGCATTGCCTACACTTGGCTTGAGTTGCCTACACTTGCCTACCCTTGGCTTGCCTTGGCTACCCCGGTCTACATTGCCTTTTCTTGCCTAACCCTGCTTGTCCTGCCTATCCTTGCTCACCGCTGCCTAGCCTTGCCTTGCTTACCCTTGCCTAGCCTTGCCTAGCCTTGCCTACCCTTGCCTACCCTTGCCTACTCTTGTCTTCCATTGCCTACCCTGGCCTACCCTTGTTTTGCCTTGCCTACCCTTGCCTTGCCTAACCCTGCTTTTCTTGTCTACCATTGCCTATCCCTGACTACATTTGCCTTACCTTGCCCATGGTTGCCTACACTTGCCTACCCTTGCCTTGGCATTGCCTACCCTTGCCTACCCTTGCCTTGCCTACACTAGCCTACCCTTGATTTGACTTGCATACGCTTGGCTACCCTTGCCTTGCCTTGACTACACTTGACTAAGATATCCTTGCCTTGCCTACTGCTGCCAACACTTGCCTTACCTTGACATTCCTTGCCTACACTTGTCTTGCTTTAGTACCCTTGCCTCGCCTCACGTTGCCTTTCCTAACCTTACCTACCCTTGCATTGCCTTGCCTACTCTAATCTACCCTTGTCTTGTCTTGCCTAACCATGCCTACCCTTGCCTTGCCTTGCCTACCCTTGCTGACCCTTGTCTTTCCTTCCTTACCTATTCCTTGTCATGCCAACCCTTCTCCCGCATTGTCTGAGCTTGCGTGCCTTGCCTTACCTTGCCTACACTTGATTTGCCTTGCTTACACCTGCCTACCCTTCCCTTGTCTTATCTACATCTGTCTACACTTGCCTTGCCTACCTCATCCTACACATGTATTGCCTTTCCTACCCGGTCTACAGTTTTCTCGTGCTGCCTAAACTTTCTTTGCATTGCCTCCCCTTGTCTACCCTTGCCTTGCCTTGCCTACCCTTGCCTATACTTCACTTGCCTTGCCTACCCTGGCCTTGCCTTGCCTACCCTTGCCTACCCTTGACCTGCCTTGCCTACCCTGGCCTTGCTTTCCCTACCCTTGCCTTGCCTACACTTTCCTTGCCTTGCCTAATTTTGCCTTACCGTGCCTAACCCAGACTAACTTTGCCTTGCCTTGCATACCCCTGCCTACCCTTGCCTTGCCTTGCCTACCCTTGCCTTTCCTTGACTACACTTGCCTACCATTGCCTTGACTTTCCTACCCTTTCCTACCCTTGACTTGCCTTGCTTACCCTGGCCTTGCTTTGCCTACACTTCCCTTATCGTTGCTACACCTTCCTACCCTTGCTTTGCCTTGCCTATCCCATACTATCCTTGCCTTGCCTTGCCTACCCCTGCCTGCCCTTTCATTGTCGTCTTGCTTACCCTTACTTTGCCTTTCCTATGATTGCTACCCTTGCCTTCCCTTGCCTACTCCTGCCTATACTTTCCTTTCATTGCCTATCAATGCCTACCCCTGCCTTGCCTTGCCTACCCCTACCTTGCCTTTCTACCCTTTCCTACCCTTGCCTTGCCTTGCTTACACTTACCAACCCTTTCCTTGCTTTACCTTTCCATGACTACCCATTCATAAACTTGCATTGCCTTTCCTAACCTTGCCTACCCTTTCCCTTGTCTTGCCTTAACATGCCTACCCTTACCTTGCCTTGCCTACCCTTGCCTTCCCTGACCTTGCCTTGCCTGGCTTATGCCTGTCTACCCTTGCCTACCCTTGCCTTGGCTAACCTTCCTTGCCTAGATTTGCATTGCCTACCCTTGTCTTGCATACACTTGCCTCGCCTTGCCTACACACATGGATTGCCTGCCTTTGCATTGCCTTGCCTACCCTTGCCTTGCTTACCCTTGCCTTGCCTTGCCTACCTTTGCCTTCCCTTGCCTAACCCTGAATAACCTTGCCTTTCCTTGGATACCCCTGCCTACATTTGCCTTGCCTTGCCTAACCCTGCAAACCCTTCCCTTGACTTGCCTACCCTTGCCTTTCCTTGACTATCCTTGCCTAAATGTGCCTTGCCTTACCTATACTTGCCTACATTTCCTTGCATTGCCTCCCCTTGTCTACCCTTGTCTTGTCTTGCCTAGAGTTGCCTACCCTTGCCTTGCCTTGCCTTTCCCACTGCTGCCAACACTAGCCTTGCCTTGCCACCCCTTGCCTACACTTACCTTTCCTTGAGTAACCTTCCCTAAATTTGCCTTGCCTTGCCTACTTTCCCCTACCCTTTCCTTACCTTGCCTAACCATACCCACACTTGCCTTGCCTTGCCTTGCCTACCCTTGCCTTGCCTGACCATGCCTTGCCTGGCCTACCCTACCTATCCTGGCCTTGCCTTGCCTACCACTGCTGGCATTGCCTTTCCTTGTCTACCCTTTCTTGGCCTTGCCTAACCTTGTCCACCCTTGTCTTTCCTTGCTTACCTATTCCTTGTCTTGCTTATCCTTGCCCTGCCATGCCTGAGATTGCCTACCCTTGGCTTACCTTGCCTAGCCTTCATTTGCCTTGCTTACTCCTGCCTAGCCTTCCCTTGCCTTGCCTACATCTGCCTACACTTGCATTGCCTATCCATGCCTTGCCTTTCCTACCACTGTCTACTGTTTTCTTGCCTTGCCTAATCTTTCCTTGCATTGCCTCCCTTTGTCTACCCTTGCCTTGCCTACCCTTGCGTACATTTCCTTGGGTTACATACACTTTCCTTGTCTTGCCTATGATTCCCTGCATTTGTCTACCCTTGCCTACCCTTGTTTTGCCTTGCCACCTCTTCCCTTTTCTTGCCTCCCCTGCCTTGCCTTGTCTCCCCTTGCCTTGCCTAACTTTGCCATGCCTTGCCTACAGTTCCCTTACCTTGCCTAACCTTGTATTGCAATGCTTAACCCTGTTAACACTTGCTTGCCTTGCTTACCCCTGCCGATCCTTGCCTACCCTTGCCTACCCCTGCCTACCCTTGCCTTGTCTTGACTACCCCTGCCTACCATTGCTTTGCCTTGCCTATGCTTGCCTACCATATCTTGCTTTGCCTAACCCTGCCTACCCTTGCCAACCCCGTCCTACATTTGGTTGCCTTGACTGCCTCTGCCTACCCATGCCTTGCCTTGCCTACCCTTTCCTACACTCATGTTGCCTTGCCTTGCCTTGCCTGACTTGCCTTGCCTTGCCTGCCCTTGCCTTGCCTTGCCTTACCCTTGCTTGCCTTCCCTTGCCTTGTCTTGCCTACTATTGCCTTGCCAACCATTGATATGCCTTGCCTACCCTTGCCTTGCCTATCCTTAACTACCTTTGCTTAACCCAGGCTTGCATTGCCTAGCCCTGCCTAACCTTGCCTTACCTTGCCTAACTTTGTGTACCCTTGCCTAACTTTACCATGCTTTGCCTACCCTTGCGCACCCTTGTTTTGCCTTCCTTACCCAGGCTTTGCCTTGCCTAACCCTGTCTTCTTTTGTCTTGCCTTGCCTACCCCTGACTACCATTGCCTTGCATTGTCTACCCTTGCCTCGCCTACCCTTGCCTTGCATACCCTTGCTCTGCCTACCATTGCTTTAACATGCCTACACATGCCTTGCATTCCCTTGCGTTGTCTTGCCTATCTTTGCCTTGCCTAACCTTACCTTGGCTATCCTTGCATTGCCTTGTCTACTGTTTCCTTGCCTTGCCTATCCTTGCCTCAACTTGATTACACTTGCCCTGCCTTGCTTCACCTTGTTTTTCTTTGCCTACCCTTCCCTTTCCTTGCCTAACCTTGCCTACCTTTGGCTTCCTATGCCATTCTTCACCTTGTTTTCCTACCCTTGCCTTGGCTTGCCTACCCTTGTCTACCCTTGTCTTGCATTGCCTACCCTTGCCTTGCCTTGCCTTGCCTACACTTGCTTACCCTGGATTTGCCTTGCATACCCTTGGCTACCGTTGCCATGTTTCCCTAACTTGACTACACTTGCCTTGCCTTGCCCATCACTGTCAAAACTTGCCTTGCCTTGCCACCCCTTGCCTACACTTGCCTTGCCTTGAGTCCCCTTGCCTAACCTTGCCTTGCCTTTCCTAACCTTGCAGACCATTGCATTGCCTTGCCTAACCTTACCTACCCTTCCCCTGCCTTGCCTAACCATGCCTACACTTGCCTTGCCTTGCCTTGCCTACCCTGCCTACACTTGCCTTGCCTTGCCTACCCCTACCGGAATTGCCTTGCCTTGCCTACCCTTGTCTGGCCTTGTCTACCCTTTCCCAGCTTTTCTTTCCTTGCTTAGCTATTCCTTGCTTTGCCTACACTTTCCCTGCCATGCCTGAGCTTGCCTTACCTATCCTACCTTTGCCTACCCTTCATTTGCCTTGCCCATCCCTGCCTACCCTTTCCTTGCCTTGCCTACACTTTCTTTGCCTTGCCTACCCTTCCCTGAACTTGCCTTGCCTTGCCTACTCTTGCCTTGCCTTCTTAACCTGGCTTTGCCTTGCCTAGCCTTGCCTTGTATAAGCTTGCCTACACTTTCCTTGCCTTGCATTGCATTCTCTTGCCACTCTTGCCTACCTTACCTTGCTTTGCCTACCCTTGCCTACCATTGCCTTGCCATGCCTACTCCTGCCTACCCAAACTTGCCTTGCCTACCCTTGCCTTGACTTGCCTACACTTGCCTACCCTTCACTTCCCTTGCCTACCCTTGCCTTGTCATGCCTACTACTGCCTACCCTGACTTGCCTTGCCTACCCTTGTCTTGCCTTGCCTACCCTTGCCTACCCTTGCCTTGCCTGATCTTCCTTGCCTACCCTTGCCTTGCCTATCCTTGTTTTACGTACACTTGCCTTGCCTACACTTAGCTTGCCTGCCTTTGAATTACCTTGCCTACCCTTGCCTTGCCTACCATTGCCTTGCATTGCCTACACTTTCCTTGCATTGCCTAATTTTGCCTTACCGTGCCTAACCCAGACTAAATTTGTCTTGCCTTACATACCCCTGCCTACCCTTGCCTTGCCTTGCCTAAACCTCCATACCCTTCCCTTGCCTTGCCTACCCTTGCCTACCTTGCCTTGCCTTCTTTGCCCTTGCTTTACTTGCCTTGCTTACTCTTGCCTTGCTTTGCCTACCTTTGCCTACTCTTGCCTTGTCTTGCCTACATTTTCCCAGCCTTGTCTTGCCTTTCCTACCCCAGACTACTCTGGCCTTGCCTTGCCTAACTCTGTCTACCCTTGCCCTGCCTATTCCTGCCTACCATTGCTTGCATCGCCTACCCTTGCCTTGCCTACCCCTGCCTTGCCTTGCCTACCCTTGACTTGCCTTGTCTTACCTCCCCTAGCCTTATCTTGCCTAGCCTTGTGTTGCCTAGCCTTGCTTTGCCTAACCTTGCCTTACCTTGCCTTGCATTCCTCGCCCTTTTTTGAATAACCGTGCCTTCCCTAACCTTGCCTTGCCTACCCTTGCCTTGCTTTGTATACAATATACTTGCCTGCCTCTCCTTGCCTTGCCTTGACTACAATTGCGCTGCTTTGTTTAACTTTGCTTTGCATTGCATACCATGGCTTCTCTTGCCTAACTTTGCCTATACTTTGCTTGGCTTGCCTACTCTTGCCTTCCTTTGCCTTGCTTTTCCTACTCTTGCCTATCCTTGCCTCCATTTGCCTTGAATTGCCTACCCTTGGTTACCCTTGCCTTCCCTTGCCTTCCTTGCCTTCCTTGCCTTGCCTAGCCTGCCCTTGTCATGCCTTGCCTTGCCCTTGCCTTGTCTTATCTTTCCTTCCCTTGTCTTGACTGCCCTTTCCTTGTCTACCCTTGCCTTGTCTTGCCTATCCTTGCTTTCCCTTACCTACCTTTGCCTTGCCTATTGTTGCCTTGCCATCTTTGCTTTCCCTTACCTACCTTTTCCTTGCCTATAGTTGCCTTGCCTACCATTGACTTGCTTATCATTACCTAGCCTTGCCTACCCTTCCCTTGCCTATTCTTGCCTACCATTGCTTTGCCCAGCTTTGTATTGCCTAATCCTGTCTACCTTTGCCTTATCTTGCCTACCCTAGCCTACCCTTGCCTTGCCTACTCTTGCTCACCCTTGTCTTGCCTTTCATACCCCTGCTTACCCTGGCTTTCCCTTGCCTAACTCTCTCTACTTTTGCCCTGCCTACCCCTGCCTTCCATTGTTTACATTGCCTATCCTTGACTTGCCTACACATGCCTTGCCTTGACTCCCTTTAATTGCCTAACCTTGCCTACACATGCCTTGCCTTCCAACCCTTGCTAACCTTACCTTGACAGCCTACCCTTGCCTACACTTGCATGCCCTGCCTTGCCTTGCTTACTCTTGCCTTGCCTAAACTTCCCTAAACTTGCCTTGCCTTGCCTTACCTAACCTTCACTGTGTACTCTTATCTAACCATGCTTTGCCTTCCCTTGCCTTGCCTACACTTCACTACCCTTGCCTATCCTTACCTTGCCTGCCCATGCCTTGCATTGTCCCCATGCCTTTTCTTGCTTCCCCTTGCCTTTCCATGCCTCCCTTTGCCTAGCCTAACTTTGCCAGGCCTTGCCTACAGTTTCCTTGCCTTGCCTAACCTTCACTGTGTACTCTTGTCTAACCATGCTTTGCCTTCCCTTGCCTTGCCTACACTACACTACCCTTGCCTATCCTTACCTTGCCTGCCCATGCCTTGCATTGTCCCCATGCCTTTTCTTGCTTCCCCTTGCCTTTCCATGCCTCCCTTTGCCTAGCCTAACTTTGCCAGGCCGTGCCTACAGTTTCTTTGCCTTGCTTAATCCTGCTAACACTTGCCTTGCCTTGCCTACCTCTGCCTATCCTTTCCTTTCCTTGCCTACACCTGGCTAGCCTTGCCTTGCCGTGCCTACCCCTGCCTACCATGGCTTTGCCTTGCCTATCCCTGCATGCCCTTACTTTCCCTGCCAATGCTTGCCCTTACTTGCCTCGGGTATCCTTGTCTTGCCTTTTTTACCCTTGCCTTGCCTTTTTACCCTTGCCTTGCCTTGCCTACACTTGCCTATCCATTCCTTGTCTTGCCTACCCCTGCCTATCATTGCCTTATCTTGCCTATGCTTGCCTATCCTACCTTGACTTGCCCAACCCTGCCTTCCCTTGCCTTGCCAACCCCACCCTACACTTGCTTGCCTTGACCTCTGCCTACCCTTGCCTTGCCTTGCCTACACCTGCCTAACGTTACCTTGCCTTGACTACCCATGCCTGCCCTTGCCTTCCCTTGCCTGCCTTGCCTTCCTTGCCTTGCATAGCCTGCCATTGCCTTGCCTTGCCCTTGCCCTTGCCTTGCCTTGTATACCTTCCCTTGTCTTGACTACAATTGCCTTGCCTACCCTTGCCTTGACTTTACTATCCTCACCTTGACTACACATGCTTTTCTTTACCTACACTTTCCTTGCCTATCTTTGCCTTGCCTACCATTGCTTTGCCTACCATTGCCATGCTTTGCCTATCTTTGACTACCCTTGCTTTGTCCACACTTTCATTGCCTAGCCTTGCCTAGCCTTGCCTTATCTATCCTATCTTCATGTACTCTTGCCTACCCTTGCCCATTCTTGTCTTGCCTTTTCTACCCCTGCCTACCCTGGCCTTGCCTTGCCTAACCCTGTCTACCTTTGCCTTGCCTTGCCTACCCTGGCCTACATTGCCTTGCATTGCCTACCTATGCTTTGCCTATCCTAGCCTTGCCTTGCCTTCCCTTGCCTTGTATACCCTTGCCTTGCGTACCCTTGCTCTGCCTACCATTGCTTTAACTTACCTACCTGTTCCTTGTGTTCCCTTGACTTGTCTTGCCTATCCTTGCCTTGCCTAACCTTGCCTTGCCTACCCTTGTGTTGCCTTGTCTACCGTTTCCATGCCTTGCCTACATTTGTCTCGAATTGACTACACTTGCCTGGCCTTCCTTCATCTAGCCTTGCTTTGTTTACCCTTGCTTTTCTTGCCTAACCTTGCCTACCCTTGGCTTGCCATCCTTTTCCTTGTTTTACTACCCTTGCCTATCCTTGCCTACCCTTCCATTGCGTTGCCTACGCTTGCCTACCCTTGCCTTGCCTTGCCTATTTCGACCTAACATTGCCTACCCTTTCCTAAACTTGCCTTCCTTTGCTTAATCCTGCCTACCCTTGCCTTGCCTACCCCTTCCTATCCTTGCCTTGCCTTGCCTAGCCCTGCCTACACTACTTTGCCTTGTGTAACCTTGACTACCCATGTGTACCATTCGCTTGCCTTGCCTACCCCTACTTACCCTTGCCTGTCTTGGCTTGCCCTGTCTTGCCTTGCCCTTGAATTGCCTTGCCTTGCCTAACCTTGCCTTAATTTGCCTACCCTTGACTACACTTGCCGTGCTTTTCCTGCCCTTGCCTTGGCTTGTATTGCCTTTCTTTTGCCTTGTCTTGTCTTGCCTTTCCATTGCCTTGCCTTGGCCTTGCCATTCCTTGTCTTGCCTTCCCTTATCTTGACTACATTTTCCTTTTCTACCCTTGACTACCATTGCTTTGCCCACCTTTGCATTGCCTAGCCCTGCTGACATCTTGCCTACAATTGCCTACCCTTGCCTGCCCTTGCCTTGCCTTGCCTACAGTTGCCCAGCCTTGTCTTGCCTATCCTACCCCTGCCTACCCTGGCCTTACCTTGCTTAATTCTGTCCACCCTTGCCCTGCCTATCCCTGCCTATTATTGCTTGCATTTCCTATGCTTGCTTTGCCTACCCGTGCCTTACCTACCCTTGACTTGCCTACCCGTGCCTTGCCTTGCCTTGCCATGCGTTCCCTTGCCTTGACTTGCCTATCTTTCCCTTGCCTATCCTTTTTTCCCATACCCTTCCCTTCCCTACCCTTGCCTTGCATTCCCTTGCCTTGTTTTGCATAGCCTTGCTTTCCCTAACCTTGCCTCACTTACCCTTGCTTTGCCTTGTATACCCTTTCCTTGCCTTGCCTACCCTTGCCTCACCTTGACTAAACTTGCCTTGCCTTGTGTAACCTGGCCTTGCCTGGCCTACCAGGGATTGCCTTGCCTAACCTTACCTCCACATGGCTTGGCTTGCCTACCTTTGCCTTCCTTTGCCTTGCTTTTCCTACCTTGCCTACCCTTGCTACACTTACCTGGACATTCCTACCCTTGCCTACACTTTCCTTTCCCTGTCTTGATTGCTTACTCTTGCATTGCCTTTCCTTGCCTTGCCTAAAATAGCCTTGCCTTGCCTTACCTAACCTTCTCTTGTGTAGTCTTGTCTAACCGCTTCTTGCCTTCCTTTGCCTTGCCTACACTGCCCTACCCTAGCTAACCTTACCTTGCCTGCCCTTGCCTTGCCTTGCCTTGCCTCCCTTGCCTTGCTTCTTTCTCATGCCTTGCCTAGAGTTTCCTTGTCTTGTCTAACCTTTCTTGCCTTGCTTAACCATGCTAACACTTGCCTTGGCTTGCTTAACCCTGCCTACCATTGCCTTGCCTTATCTACCCTGGCCTACCCTTGCCTTGCTGTGCCTACCCCTGCCTGCCCTTGCCTTGCCTTGCCTACCCTTGCCTTGTCTTGCCTACCCCTGCCTACTATTGCCTTGCCTTGCCTACTCTTGCCTACCATACTTTGCCTTGCCTAACCCTCCCTTCCCTTGCCTTGCCTTGCCTTGTCAACCCCGTCCTACACTTGCTTGCCTTGACTACCTCTGCCTACCCTAGCCTTGCCTCACCTAACTGTGTCTACCTTTGCCTTGCCTTGCGTACACCTGCCTACCATTGCCTTACATTGCCCCCCCTTGCCTTTCCTTACCTTTTCTTTTCTTTCCATTCCTTTCTTTTCCTTTCCTTTCCTTTCCTTGCCTTGCCTTGCCTTGCCATCCCTTGCCTTGCATACCCTTGCCTTGTCTTGCCTAGCCTATCCTTACCTTGCCTACCCTTACCTTACCTACCCTTGCCTTGCCTTGCCTGGCATTGTCTACCATTTCTTTGCCTTGCCTACCCTAGCCTCGACTTGACTACACTTGCCCAGCATTGCATCACCTTGCCTTGCTTTGCCTACCCTTGCCATTCCTTGCCTAACTTTGCATACACTTGGCTTGCCATGCCTTTGCTTGCCATGTTTTGCTTTGCTTTTCTTAGCCTTGCTTTGCCTTGCCTACCATTGCCTTCGCTTGCATTGCCTTGCCTACACCTGCTTACCCTTCCCTTGGCTACCCCTTCCTATGCTTTCTTTGCCTTGAATACCCCTGTCGACTCTACTTTGCCTTGTGTAACCCTGACTATCCTTGCCTACCCCTGATTACCATTGGCTTGCCTTGCCTACCCCTGCTTACACTTGCCTTGCCTGTCTTGGCATGTCTTGCCTTGAATTGCCGTGCCTTGATTTGCCTACCCTTGTCTACAATTGTCTTGCTTAGCCAGCCCTTGTATTGCCTTGTCTTGCATTGCCTTTCCCTTGCCTTGCCTTTCAATTGCCTTTCCTTGCCTACCCTTGCCCTTGTCATTCCTTGTCTTGCCTTCCCTTATCTTGACTACCCTTTCCTTGCCTACCCTTGCCTTCAGTGCCCTTGCTTTGCCTACTCTTGCCTTGCCTACCTTGCCTTGCCTACCCTTGCTTTCCCTTATCTACCCTTGCATTGCCTATACTTGGCTTGCCTACCATTGCCTTGTCTACGTTTGCCTTGCATGTCCTTGACTACCCTTCTTTGTCCACCTGTGCATTGCCTAACACTGCCTACAAGTTGTCTATCATTGCCTACCCTTGCCTACCCTTGCCTTGCCTATCCTTGCCTATTATTGCTTTGCCCAACCTTGTATAGCCTAGCAATGCCTACCCTTGCCTTATATTGCCTACCATTGCCTATCCTTGCCTACCCTTGCTTACCTTGCCTTACCTGTGCCTATCCTTGAATGCATTTCCTACCCCTGACTACCCAGGCCTTGCCTTGACTGACTCTGTCTACCCTTGCCCTGCCTACCCCTGCCTACCATTGCTTGCATTGCCTACCCTTGCCCTGCCTACCCATGCCTTGCCTTGCCTACCTTGCCTTGCCTTCCCTTGCCTTGCCTTGTCAACCCTTGCCTTGCCTACTCTTGCTTTGCCTACCCTTGCCTTAACTTGCCTACCCTTGCCTTGCATTCCTTGCTCTGTTTTGCATACCCTTGCCTTCCCTATCCTTGCTTGCCTACCCTTGCCTTGACTTGTATACTGTATCCTTGCCTTGCCTACCCATGCCTCACCTTGACTACAATTGTGTTGCCTTGTTTAACCTTGCCTTGCCTTGCCTTGTTTACCATGGCTTGGCTTGCCTAACCTTGCCTACACTTGGCTTGGCTTGCCTTCCCTAGCCTTCCTTTGCCTTGCTTTTCCTATCCTTGCCTCCAGTTGCCTTGATTTACCTACCCTCGCCTTGCCTTGCCTTGCCTACCCTTGCCTACTCTTGCCCTCTCTTGCCTACCTTTACTTACCCTTTCGTTGCCTTGCCTACACTTGCCTACCCTTGCCTACACATGCCTTGACTTGCCTACCCTTGCCTACCCTTTCCCTGCCTTGCCTACCCTTGCCTACACTTGCATGCCCTGCCTTGCCTTGCCTTGCCTTGCCTAAACTTTCCTAAACTTGCCTTGTCTTCCCTTCCCTAACTTTCCCTTGTGTACCCTTGTCTAACTGTGCCATGCCTTCCCTTGCCTTAGCTACACTACACTACCCTTGCATATCCTTACCTTGCCTGCCCATGCCTTCATTGCTTCCCCTTGCCTTGCCTCCCCTTGCCATACCTGTCTCCCCTTTTTTGCCTAACTTTGCCTTGCCTTGCTTAACCCTAACACTTGCCCTGCATTGCCTACCTCTGCCTACCATTGCCTTACCTTACCTACACCTGCCTAGTCTTGCCTTACCATGCCTATCCCTGCCTACTGTGGCCTTGCCTTGCCTACCCCTGCATATCCTTGCCTAACACTGCCTGTCCTTGCCTGCCTTGCGTATCCTTGCCTTGCCTTTTCTACCCTTTCCTTGCCTTGCCTACCCTTGCCTACCCTTGCCTTGTCTTGCCTACCCCTGTCTACCATTGCCTTGCCTTGTGTATGCTTGCTTTCCCTACCTTGCCTTGCCTAACTCTGCCTTCCCTTGCCTTGCCTTGCCAACCCTGTCCTACACTTGCTTGCCTTGACAATCTCTGCTTACCCTTGCCTTGCCTCACCTACCCCTGTGTTGGGGACCAACTGTGGGATCAATGACCTTGGACCTGACCTTGGACCTACACAACGGTATACACAAGGAAGTAACTCTTCTCAGGATGACTTTAAGCAATGTCAATCAGTTCTTATCATGACGACTTTAAGCAATGTCAATCAGTTCTTATCATGATGACTTTAAGCAATGTCAATCTGTTCTTATCATGATGACTTTAATCTATGTCAATCAGTTCTTATCATGATGACTTTAAGCAATGTTAATCCTTTCTCAATTATCCTATATGTGATTTGTTTACTATTTTGTATGAATGTAGCCTCTGGCAGTTCCCTAGTTTTAAGAAGAGTATTTAAGGTCGGAACTTAAAATAAAGGACACAGTCTTAGGCAGCAGTCTGGAGCTCACAGACTTCTTGTACTGCTGACTTGGGCTGTAGTCCTCCCGAACTCCATCTGTTTGTCTCTCTTCTATTTTTTCCTAGTCCTTGCCCCTATTTCAGGAATCCCAATCCACGAACCCTGGTTTGCTGCCGGCTGGCTCCGGCAACTGGCGCCTGAACAGGGACCCTGAAAATCTGGGACGAAGGCAGAGGACCCCGCTGTGGTGAGTAACACATCGTAGGACTTTTAAGAGAGTGAGAGAGCGGGAGGCTGTATTATCCAGAGTAAAAATTATGGCTCAAGTTAATAGCTATACGTCATATTTACCAATCTTAACAGGCCTACTTGAAGCCCACGGAACGTGGGTGGAAGAAGGGATGCTTCAGAGCTTCCTACAGTTTCTCGAGGAGGCATGCCCGAGGTCTATAGAGGAGGAATTCCAAAAAACCTGGCAGCGGATAGGAAAAAGAATTCAAGATTATTATAATGTATATGGCCCCGAAAAGACCCCAGAAGAGGTTATTGATGTATGGAATTTAGTAAGTGAATGCATAGATCCTCAACATGAGAATGCTGAACTTAATCTTGAATTAAGGGAACTTTATGAATTAAAGGACCCTTCTAAAAAACCTGAGACTGAGCCATATGCCGCAGCCCAAGAGAGTCTAAGTGAGATCTTGAAAATGGAACAACAACCAGTAGATATTGAGTATCAGAATTCAAATTTGAATATGAGGGAGGAAAGTTATGATGAGCCGATGGAGGACCGGATAGCTACAATAGAAAAGAGGTTAGAAGAAATCCTACATCTACTATCTAAAATGGGGAAAGAGCAGAGAGCCCCCCCAGAAGTAGGAAGGAGATATGACCCTCAGGCCACTATGGTTTCTGATTCTAAATCCTACCTCTCACACCCACCGCCTCAGGCTGCAGCCTTACGCTTTTTCAACCTTTCAAGCCTAAAAGCCCAAGCAACAAATCCCTTTTAACAGGCACTACAACCAGGCACAGTGCATCACAATTAAACCTGGCTCAGGCTGCTAGAGAGAGGGAAGATATTTCAGAGCCTCGATGCTTCCCTAGTTTAGTTGATCAGGATGAACAAGTATACCATCAACCTGTTACTGTTAAACTATTGCAGGATTTAAAGAGTGCCTGCTCCCAATATGGGCCAACTGCCCCTTTTACTCAAGTAATATTAGAGGCCGCGTGTGCTGGTATTGTATGCCCAAATGACTGGAAGCGGCTTGCCAGAGCATGCCTTAGTGCGGGAGAGTACTTATTATGGGAGACAGAGTTCACTGCACAGTGTCGGGCTAAAATTGAAACAAATAGGTCTAAGAACCTGCCTTACACTTTTGATCAGTTGTTAGGAGAGGGAATCTATAAAAACACCGAAGATCAATTGGGTTATGCAAAGGAAGCCTATTTACAAATAAATGCTGCGGCGAAAGAGGCTTGGAAAAGGTTACGTAATTCCAATCGTACAAAAAATTTAGTAGAAGTTAAACAGGGACCGAATGAACCTTATCTAGAATTTTTGTCTCGATTAATGGAGACTGCAGACCACCTAGTACAAGATGAGAAAGCAAGGAGGATTATAGTTAGACACATAGCCTATGAAAATGCCAACGCCGCCTGTCAGGCGGCTATCAGACCCCATAGGAATAAGGGAGGAATCACGGACTTTATTTCACTGTGTGCTGATATTGGACCCTCCCATGTACAAGGCCTTACTTTAGCCGCCGCTCCTCAAGGAAAGACTGCTACTGAATTTCTAAAATATAGAGGCCAGAGGCCAGAGGCCCGGGCTGCTAGACCCCCAGGGCGTTGCTTCTCTTGTGGACAAATAGGACATTGGATGACGCAATGCCCACGCCAGGCCAGGTTAAAGAGAGAAAAATTACCTGGCACATGTCCACGCTGTGGTAAAGGGAAGCACTGGGCTAAAGATTGCAGGTCAAGAACAGATCGCAATGGCCTCCCGTTTTCGGGAAACTGGAGAAGGGGCCAGCCTCTGGCCCCGCAAAACCATGGGGCAGTCCCTCCCTCTTCTCGGCCACAAGTAAATCTTCTAACAACCCCCCAAAATCAGTCTCCAGCCTCTTCCGTGCCACCCCAGGCAGCGCAGGATTGGACCTCTGTTCCTCCACCTGCTCAGTATTGACCCCAGAGATGGGAACACAAGCTCTCCCCACGGGGGTCTTCGGTCCCCTTCCCCCGGGAGTGCCTGGATTGCTGTTAGGGCGAAGTAGCTCAGCCCTTAAAGGGATACAGATTACACCTGGCAAAATTGACCAGGATTTCACTGGAGAAATCAAAGTTATGGCCTCTGCCCCGAAACACGTAGTATCAATCCCAGCCCGTCAAAAATTAGCACAACTAATACTTGTCCCTTTATCTCATGGGGAGACTGCTAATTCTTCTGCCCCATGCGGACAGAGAGGATTTGGATCCTCTGATATCTATTGGGTACAAAGCATAAAACAAGAGAGGCCTGAGATGACTATATTTATACAAGAAAAACCCTTTAAAGGAATATTAGACACAGGAGCGGATGTGTCTGTAATATCTAAAAAGCATTGGCCAGCCCAATGGCCCCTGACAACCTCTATGACTTCCCTACAGGGGATTGGGCAAGCAACTGACCCACAGCAGAGCAGTGTGATCCTTGTTTGGAGAGATGAGGAAGGGCACTCTGGTCATTTTCAGCCATTTGTCTTGGATCATCTGCCAATTAATTTATGGGGTCGTGATATCATGGAAAAATGGGAGTGTATATGTTTAGTCCTAGTGCTGCGGTCACTAAGCAGTTACTTGATCAAGGCCTCCTCCCCTTTAGGGGACTAGGCCGAGCACAGGGGGAGCTAGAGCCACTCCAACCCCAGTCTCACCCCCCGAGACAAGGATTAGGGTATTCTTTAACGGGGGCTGTTGTTGGTCCTGCCCCTCATGCTGATCCCATAAATTGGCTCTCTGAAGAACCGGTATGGGTCGAACAGTGGCCTCTTTCTCTAGAAAAGATCATTGCAGTTCAGCAGCTGGTACAGGAACAACTAGACTTGGGACATGTGGCCCCTTCTAACTCTCCATGGAATTCTCCAATTTTTGTTATAAAGAAAAAGTCAGGTAAATGGAGGCTGTTACAGGATCTGAGAAAGGTAAATGCAACTATGGAACTTATGGGAGCCTTACAGCCCGGCTTGCCTTCACCCATGGCAATCCCAAAGGATACTTACAAGATTATTATAGATTTGAAGGATTGTTTCTATACTATACCCCTGGCACCTCAGGACTGTAATCGCTTTGCCTTCAGCGTCCCCTCTGTTAATTTTAAAGAACCCATGAAGCGATATCACTGGCTTTGCTCCCACAGGGCATGGCAAATAGCCCAACTTTATGTCAAAGTTTTGTAGCCAGAGCCATTTCTTCCACCCGTGAAAAATTTTCTTCTGTTTATATTGTTCATTATATGGACGACATCTTGTTGGCTTGTTCTGACCCTATCGTCGTACGACAAGCCTTTGGACAACTAAAGCAAGATCTGAGCCTCTTTGGCCTTATAATAGCAGCTGAAAAGATTCAGGAACACCCCCCTTTTACGTATTTAGGCCATATATTAGGCCCACACTATTTTAAAAGCCAAAAAATACAATTAAAAACTTCACACTTAAGAACCCTTCATGATTTTCAGCAATTCTTAGGAGATATAAATTGGCTTCGGCCTTATCTAAAGCTGTCCACAGGAGAGTTAAAACCCCTCTTTGATCTCTTAAAAGGAGATACCAACCCTACATCCTTGGGCCATCCAAATCGTAGAAAAGGCAATTTCACAGCAACAAGTGACCTATTGTGACTACTCTAAACCATGGGGAGTTTACATTTTAGCTACTTCTCACTCCCCAACTGCTGTATTGTGGCAGGATGGCCCACTTTTATGGCTTTATCTACCATCAACACCCGGAAAAGTGCTGACCTCCTACTACGAATTGGTAGCTAATCTGATACATATGTGCCGAGTGGATTAACCTCATTTTATCTGTGTCCCATATAATTTACAACAAGATTGGCTATTCGCCCATTGCGATTCTTGGGCCATTGCTTGGGCCAATTATACGGGAAAAATTTTGCATCACTACCCGTCTAACAAACTCCTCCAATTTGCTGCATGTCATACGTTCCTATTTCCTTCCATAGTACAGGCCTCGCCTTTATCTTCTGCCGCTTTAGTATTTACAGATGGATCCTCTAATGGAACGGCTGCTTTGACCATTAATGGGAAAACTGAATCTTGGGTTACGGGTTTTTCCTCCGCCCAAGAGGTAGAGTTAGAGGCTGTTTTACAAGCACTCGTCCTGTTACAAGACGAGCCCTTTAACTTATACTCAGACAGCCAATATGTAATTCGTGCTCTTCAAGTCATAGAAACTGTTCCCTTTATTGGAACTACTAACTCCAATATCCAGACCCAATTTCGCCAAGTACAAACTTTGCTTTGTTATCGCAACCACCCCTGTTTTTTTGGCTTCATTCGAGCTCACACTAATCTTCCTGGCCCTTTAAGTGAGGGTAACGCAGTTACTGATTCTGCCACCAGAGTTTATTTAAGTCAAGTCGAACTTGCTAAGCAGTCACATGCCATCCATCATCAAAACAGCCGAGCCTTGCGCCGACAGTTTAAATTATCTAGAGAAGCGGCACGTCAAATAGTTAAAACTTGCTCCAACTGTGTGCCCTTCTCACCAGCTCCTCATTTAGGTATAAATCCACGAGGACTGCTTTCTAATCACATTTGGCAGATGGATGTCACACATGTTCCATCATTTGGCCGATTAAAATATGTTCATGTTACTGTAGATACTTATTCTAATTTTATCCTAGCCACCCCCCTTGCTGGGGAAGCTACTAAACATTGTATTTCTCACTGCATTCGATGTTTTGCTGTGATGGGGATTCCCTCGCAAATAAAAACAGATAATGGCCCTGGCTATGCAGGCCAAGCATTTCAGTCCTTCTGCCATTCTTATAATATCACTCATATTACAGGCATTCCTTACAATCCTCAAGGTCAAGGCATCGTGGAGAGAGCTAATGGATTATTAAAACATCAAATTGCTAAAATACAGAAAGGAGAGTCGTATCCCGCTACCCCTGTGAATATACTTAATCATGCTTTATTTGTTTTAAATTTTTTGAATCTGGATTCAAATAATTTATCTGCTGCTCAGCAATTCTGGGAAAAAAGAGAGCAGCGTGCTTTTGCCTTAGTAAAATGGAAGGATCCCCTAACTGGTGCTTGGCACGGACCAGATCCTGTTCTAACCTGGGGTAGAGGGCATGTATGTGTTTTCTCACAGGAAGAAAATGATGCCCGCTGGCTGCCCAAACGCTATGTTCGGATTGTGGAGAGTGACAGTGGTCATCCAAGCAGCGACCCACTGGACCTTCACCCCCAACCCTCCAGTAATGCATCCAGTAATGCGGAAAAGACCTGAATTCATGTTTTTGTGTTAAGTGTAAAAGTCTCTGTTTCTTTGTCTTGTTCATGTTACATATTTTTTCTTGTCCAGTTTTGTCTTTGAAATTGGTACCAGTTTTAAATATGGATCCTTATGTTTTTTCTAAAGTTTTGTTTTGAACCTGGTTCTCACCTGCAAGAGTAAAATAGGCAAAGCTCTCTTGACACAAACT
This sequence comes from Megascapheus bottae, assembly GCF_031878675.1. Lineage (NCBI taxonomy): Eukaryota > Metazoa > Chordata > Mammalia > Rodentia > Geomyidae > Megascapheus > Megascapheus bottae. Next base: position 23,456,167 of record NC_143535.1, read on the forward strand.
TCCGGAAAATGAATGGCCAATATTAATTTTGTGCACTTTAAAATCTTTGAGTATGAATGTGTGTGAATGAGTGAGTGAACATGTTCAAGGTTTAATCAAGAAAATCATTTAGGTTTGAATTATTGCATTGTTTTAAAAAGGGGGGAGAATGGAATGTTAGATCAGCAAAAAAAATGAACTTGATGCTTGTATGACAGCTCTTAAGTCCCATTTAGAAAGTCGAATCAGTAGATTGGAGAGAGAACTCCGAGAGCATCAAGGGAGGCACTTAGAGCCGAAAAAAGAGCCTCAAGAACCTACTAGTAAGGTCCCAGAACAGCAGAGACAGATCACGTTGAAAACTACTGCAGCTTCTGAAGAATGAGGAATTGCCAGCACTTCAGATCCACCAACAGCCAATATCAAGCCAACTGCTGTTGTTTCTACTCCAAGTAAAGTGACAACTGAAGCTATGGTTGGGAACAAATCAACACCTATGGCCAGTAGCCGTCCAATGGTCACATCTGCAACAGTCACCAATCGAACAACTCCGCAGATCTAAGCCCCAGATGGATGAATTCCCCCCCCCCCCCCGAGAGGAATCGCAGTCAAGGATGGGATAAGAGGGGACGCTCTCTGACCAACCTAAGACAGGGCCTTCAGCTTGATCTGAAGAAGTTCCCCATGACGGGTAAGGCAGAGTCAGCGATCCACCCAACCTAAGACAATCAAGTCCGCATCTTTTAAAAGAAAGACGGGGGAGATGTTGGGGACCGACTGTGGGATCAATGACCTTGGACCTGACCTTGGACCTACACAATGGTATACACAAGGAAGTAACTCTTCTCAGGATGACTTTAAGCAATGTCAATCAGTTCTTATCATGATGACTTTAAGCAATGTCAATCAGTTCTTATCATGATGACTTTAAGCAATGTCAATCTGTTCTTATCATGATGACTTTAATCTATGTCAATCAGTTCTTATCATGATGACTTTAAGCAATGTTAATCCTTTCTCAATTATCCTATATGTGATTTGTTTACTATTTTGTATGAATGTAGCCTCTGGCAGTTCCCTAGTTTTAAGAAGAGTATTTAAGGTCGGAACTTAAAATAAAGGACACAGTCTTAGGCAGCAGTCTGGAGCTCACAGACTTCTTGTACTGCTGACTTGGGCTGTAGTCCTCCCGAACTCCATCTGTTTGTCTCTCTTCTATTTTTTCCTAGTCCTTGCCCCTATTTCAGGAATCCCAATCCACGAACCCTGGTTTGCTGCCGGCTGGCTCAGGCACCCCTGCCTTCCTTTGCCTTCCCTTGCCTTCCCTACCCTTGCCTTCCCTTGCCTGCCTTGCCTTCCTTGCGTCACCTAGCCTGCCCTTACCTACTTGCCTTACCGTTGCCTTGCCTTGTCTTTCCTACCCTTGCCTTGCCTGCCCTTGCCTTGCCTTCCCTTACCCTTGCTTGCCTTCCCTTGTCTTGACTACCTTTCCTTGCCTACCCTTGCCTTGTCTTTTCTACCATTGCCTTGCCTACCATTGCCATGCTTTGCCTACCCTTGCCTTGCCTATCCTTGACTACCCTTGCCTTGCCCATGCTTGCATTTCTGAGCCCTCCCTACCCTTGCCTTACCTTGCCTACATTTGTGTACCTTTGCCATGCCTTGCATATCCTCGCCCACCCTTGTCTTGCCTTTCCTACCCTTGTCTACCCTGGCCTTGCCTTGTCTACCCCTGCCTACCATTGCCTTGCATTTCCTACCCTTGCCTTACATACCCTTGTTCTACCTACAATTGCCTTAACTTGCCTACCCATCCCTTGTGTTCCCTTGCCTTGTCTTGCCTATCCTTGCCTTGCCTAACCTTGCTTGAATACCCTTTTCTTGCCTTATCTACCATTTCCTTGCCTTGCCTATCCTTGCCTTGACTTGACTACACTTGGCCTTCCTTCACCTTGCCTTGCTTTGCCTACCATTGCCTTTCCTTGCCTACTTTTGCCTACCCTTTCATTGTGTTGCCTCCGCTTGCCTTGCCTTGCCTACCTCAACCTAACATTGCATTGCCTTGCCTACCCTTTCCTACACTTTCTTTGCCTTGCTTAACTTTCCCTACCCTTGCCTCGCCTACCCCTTCCTACCTTTTCCTTTTCTTGCCTAGCCCTGTCTACACTACTTTACCTTGTGTAACCCTGACTACCCTTGCCTAGCTTTGCTTACCCCTGATTACCATTCGCTTGCCTTGCCAACCCCTGCCCATTCTTTCCTTGCCTTGCCTGTCTTGGCTTGCCTTGCCTTGCTCTTGAATTTCCTTGCCTTGCCTTCCCTTGCCCTCACTGCCTTGCTTTGCCTGCCCTTGCCTTGCCTTGGCATGCATTGCCTTTCCCTTGCCTTGACTCACCTTGCCTTGCCTTGCCTTGTCTTGCCTTTCCCTTCCCTTGCCTTGCCTTGCCTTGCCCTTGCCATTCCTTGTCTTGCCTTGCCCTTGCCATTTCTTGTCTTGCCTTCCCTTATCTTGACTACACTTTCCTTCCCTACCCTTGCTTTGCCTGCCCTTGCTTTGCCTTTCCTACCCTTGCTTTCCCTTTCCTACTCTTGCCTTGCTATCTTTGCCTTGCCTACCATTGCCTTGCCTTCCATTGACTAGCCTTGATTACCCTTGCCTTGCATATCCTTGCCTACTAAAGCTTTGCCCATCCTTGCATTGCCTATCACTGCCTACATCTTGCCTATCATTACCTACCCTTGCCTATCCTTGCCTTGCCTTGCCTACACTTGCCTTGCCTACCCTTGCTTTCACTTACTACCCTTGCCTTGACTATCTTTGACTTACCTACCATTGCCTTGCCTTCCATAGCCTGGCCTTGCCTACCCTTGCCTTGCATATCCTTGACTACTCTTGTTTTGCCCACCCTTGCATTGCCTAGCCCTGCCTACATCTTGCCTACTGTTGCCTACCCTTACCTTGCCTTGCCTATCCTTGCCCACCCTAGTCTTGCCTATCCTACCCTACCTACCCTGACCTTGCCTTGCCTAACTCTGTCTACCATTGCCCAGCCTAGCCCTGCCTACCGTTGCTTGCATTGCCTACTCTGATCTTGCTTACCCATGCCTTGCCTTGCCTACATTTGACTGGTATACCCTTGCCTTGCCTTGCCTTGAATTTCCTTCCCTCTCCTTGCCATGCCTACCCTTGCCTTGCCTACCCTTGCTTTGCCTACACTTGCCTTACCTTGCCTACCCTTCCCTTGCATTCCCTTTCCATGTTTGCCTACCCTTTCCTTCCCTAACCTTGCTGTGTCTACCCTTGCCTCGCCTTAACTACACTTGCCTTGCCTTTTATAACCTTGCCTTGCCTTGTTTAACCTTGCCTTGCCTTGTTTAACCTTGCCTTGCCTTGCGTACCAGGGCTTGCCTTGCCTAACCTTGTTTACACTTGGCTTGGCTTGCCTAATTTTGGCTTCCTTTGCCTTATTTTCCTACCCTTGCCTACACTTGCCTACACTTGCTTACACTTACCTTGACTTTCCTACCACTGCCTGCCCTTGCTTTCCCTTTCCAAACCCTTCCTATGCTTTCCCTGCCTTGCCTACACCTGCCTGCCCTTCCCTTGCCATGTCTACATCTGCCTACCATTACCTTGTTACCTACCCCTGCCTACTCTTGCCTATTTTTGCCTACCCCTGTTTACCATTGGTTTGCTGTGCCTAGCCTTGCCTGCACTTGCCTAGCCTTGCTTGCCTTGTCTTTCCTTGCCTTGCCTACCCTAACCTTACTTTGCCTACCCTGCCTACGCTTGCCTTGCCTGCCCTTGCCTTGCCTTGCTTAGCAATTTCCTTGCATTGCCTTTCCCTTGCCTTGCCTTCCTTGCCTTGCCTCCTCTTCATATCCTTGCCATGCCTTACCTACCCTTCCTACCCTTTCTTTTCATTCTCTATACCTTTCTACCCTTGCCTAGCTTTGCCTACCCTGCTTACCACTGGCTTTCCTTGCCTACCTCTGCCTACCATTGTGTTGCTTTGCCTACCTTTGCATTGCATTGCTTTGCCTACTCCTGCCTACCCTTGCCTTGCCTTTCCTTGTCTACCATTGCCCTGCATTGCCTACATATGCCTAACCTTTCCTTGCCTTGCATACACTTGCCTATCCTTGATTTGCTTGCATACCCTTGGATAACCTTGCTTTGCCTTGCCTACACTTGACCACACTTGCCTTGCCTTGCCTACCGCTGCCAACTATTGCCTTACCTTGCCACCCCTTGCCTACAATTACCTTGCCATGAGTACCCTTGCCTATCCTTGCCTTGCCTTTCCTTACTTTGCCTATCCTTGCATTGCCTTGCCAACTCTTACATACACTTCCCTTGCCTTGCCTAACCATGCTTACCCTTGACTTGCCTTACCTACCCTTGCCTTACCTGACCTTGCTTTGCCTAGCCTACCCCTGCTTACCCTTGCCTTGCCTTGCTTATCCCTGCTGGCATTACCTTGACTTGATTACCCTTGCCTTGCCTTGCCTCCCCTTGCTGACCCTTTTCTTGCCTTGCTTTCCTTTTCCTTGTCTTGCCTACCCTTGCCTTGCTGTGCCTGTCCTTGCTTACCCTTGACTTACCTTGCATACCTTTGCATAAACTTGATTTTCCTTGCCTACACCTGCCTAACCTTGCCTTGCCTACTCCTGCCTACATTTGCCTTGCCTACTCCTGCCTACCCATGTCTTGCCTTTCCTATACTTGTCTATCATTTTCTTGCATGGCCTACCCTTTCCTTTCCTTGCCTCCCCTTGTCTACCCTTGCCTTGCCTTGAATACCCTTGCCTATACTTGCATTTCCTTGCCTATCCTTGCCTACCCTATCCTTGCCTTGCCTACCCTTATCTATCCTTGCCTGCAATTGCCTTGCCTTGACTATCCTTGCCTAGCCTAACCTTGCCTAATCTTTCCTAAACTTGCCTTGCCTTCCCTTCCCTTACCTACCCTTTCCTTGCCTAAACTTGCCTACACTTGCCTACCCTTGTCTGCACTTGCCTCGCATTACCTACCTTTGCCTACACTTACCATGCCTTGCCTACCCTTGCTACCCTTACCTGGCTGTCCTAACCTTTGCCTACACTTGACTTGCCCTGCCTTTCCTTGTCTACTCTTGCCTTGCCTTGCCTACCCTTAGCTTACCTGCCCTTCCCTAACCTTGTCTTCCCTTACCTTGCCTGCCATTGCCTTGCCTTGACTACTTTTGCCTTGCCTTACCTACCATTGACTTGCCTATAATTTCCTTGCCTACCATTTCCTACCCTTGCCTACATTTACATTGCCTTGTCTCCCCTTGCCTACCTTTCTTCCCCTGGCCTTGCCTCCCATTGCCTTGCCTAACCTTGCCATTCCTTTCCTACAGATTACTTGTCTTGCCTCCCCTTGCCTTGCTTTGCTTAACCTGCCTACACTTGTCTTGCCTTGCCTACCCCTGCCTGACATTGCCTTGCCTTGCCTACCCCTGCCTACCATGGCCTTGCCTTGCCTACCCCTGCCTACCCATGCCTTGGCTACCACTACTTGCCCTTGCCTGCCTTGCATATACTTGCCTTGCTTTGTCCAGCCTTTCCTACCCTTGCCTACTCTTGCCTTGCCTTGTCTACCCCTGCCTACCATTTTTTGCTTTGCCTACTCTTGCCTAGCTTTGCTTTGCCTAACCCTGCCTTCCCTTCCCTTGCCTTGCCTTGCCTACCCCTGCCTATTCTTGCCTGTCCTTGCCCACCCCTCTCAACACTTGCCTTACCTTGCCTACCCTTTCCTTTCTTTCCTACCTTTTCCCACCCTTGCCTTGCCTACACTTGCCTAGCCTTGCTTATCCATGCTTACCTTTTCTTAAACTTGCATTGCCTTGCCTACCAATGCCTACAATTGCTTTGCCTTGCCTTGCCTTATCTTGCCTTGCCTTACCTTGCCTACCCTTGCCTTTTCTACACCTGTCTACCATTGCCTTGCCTTGCCTATACTTGCCTTGCCTAACCCTGCCTTCCCTTGCCAACCCCGTCCTATACATGCTTGCCTTGACTACTTCTGCCTATCTTTGCCTTATATTGTCTACCCCTACGTGCCCTTGCCTCACCTACTCTTTCCTTGCTTTGCCTACCCTTGCCTTGCCTTGTCTTGCCTGCCCTTTCCTTGCCTTGCCTTGTCTTACCCTTGCCATGTCTTGTCTTGCCTTCCCTTTTCTTGACTACCCTTTCTTTACCTACACTTTCCTTCTCTTGCCTACCCTTTCCTTACCTGCACTTGCCTTGCCTTGTTTCCCTTGTCTTGCCTATCTTTGAATTTTCTTACCTAACTTGCCTTGCCTATCCTTATCTTGCCTACCATTGCCTTGCCTACCATTGCCATGCCTTGCCTACCCTTTCCTTGTTTATCCATGAATACACTTGCTTTGCCCATGCTTGCATTGCCTAGCCCTCCCTACCCTTGCCTTATCTTGCCTACCTTTGTGTACCCTTGCCTACCCTGGCCTTGCCTTGCCTAACCCAGTGTACTTTTGCCTTACCTTGCCTACTCCTGCCTACAATTGCCTTGCATTGCCTATCTGTGCCTTTAATACCCTAGCTTTTCCTGGCATACTCTTGACTTGCCTACCCTTGCCTTGCTTTGCTTTGGCTTGCCTTGCCTTGGCTACCATTCCTTGCCTACCTTTGCCTTGTATACCCTTGATCTACCTACCAATGTCTTATCTTGCCTACCCTGACCTTGCATTCCCTTGCTTTGTCTTGCCTTGGCTACCCTTGCCTTGCCTTGTCTACTATTTCCTTGCCTGCCTACCCTTGCTTTCATATCTACCCTTGCCTTGCCTATCCTTGCCTTGGCTACCATGCCTTCCCTACCATTGTGTAGGCCTGCCTTTCCTTGCCTTGCATAACTGTGCCTACCCTTACTTTGCCCTCCCTTACATTGCCTAGCCCTGCCTACATCTTGCCTACAATTGCCTACCCTTGCCTTCTCTGCCTCCCTCAGCCTACATTTGCCTTGACTTGTCTACTCTGGCCTAACTTGCCTAGCCTTGCTACCCTTGCCTTGCTTGCCTACCCTTGCCCAACCTTGCTTTCCTTGCATACATTGACTTGACTTGCCTATCCCTGCCTACCCATGCCTTGCCTTGCCTACCCTGCCTACACTTGTTTTATTAAAGTATTTATTAACATTGATTTTTACATCATATTCCAAATGATGTGTTTAACAAACAGGTATTCAAGAAGGGAATCTCTATATACAATCACTGGGACTTAGTTTTCATAACTTAATCCAAATTAGGCTGAGGGTTTGTATGTCATAGATACATATTAATGTATGTAATAAAACACGATGTCATATTGCTACAGTATCTCACCTTGCTATCTGATATATTGAATTGATTTGTATTTGGTTATCTGAAACTTGATAGGGAAGGGGGGAAAACCAATACGGGGAGTGGGTGGTGGGTGGGGGGAGGGTAATGAGTAGCAAGACATATGAAAGGGTATCAATGTATGTTAATTAATGCACATTCTATCTGGCAAATATCATGTAACCCTTTTATTAATTACAATAAAAATATATTAAAAAAACACGATGTCTATAGAGTCATAAGTTTTTATGGCTATGTACTTGTGTTTATATTTCCAGTACCCTGTCCATAGCTTTGGGCATGCAACCATTGAGTCCTCCCTCTTGTACTGTTTGAATCTAATAGCCACATATTAAAGATACCATGTGCCTTTTGTTCCTTTGATCTTGACTTGCCTCACTCAACATGATTCACTCCAGATTCATCCACTTGCCTGCAAATGCCATTATTTTATCTTGTCTGTTGGCTACGCATAATTCCATTGTATATATAAACCACATTTTCTGTATCAATTCATCAGTAGTAGGGCATCTTGATTGTTTCCATCACCTGGCTATTGTCAAGAGTGCAGAGATAAACATAGATGAGCCGGTGTCCTTATCATATCTTGGGTTATGGTGTTCAGGATAGAAGCCCAGAAGAGGTATGGCGAGATCTTAGGGAAGGTCAATTTTCAGTTCTTTAAGAAACCTCCACACTGCTTTCCAGAGTGGCTGAACTAGTTTAAAATCCCACCAGCAGTGCAGTAGGGTTCCTTTTTCTCCACAACCCCGCCAGCATCTAACATTGTCTGAGTTCAAATTCTTGGCCATTCTTGTTGGGGTAAGGTGGTATCTTAGGGTTGTTTTTACTTTCATTTCCTTTATGACCGTGGATGATGAACATTTTCTCATATGCTTTTCTGCCATTTTAATCTCTTCTTTGGATAAGTCTCTCTTTAGTTCCCTTGCCCATTTAATCAATGGCTTCTTGGGTTTCGGGGGTGGATTAGTTTCTTGTGTTCTCTGTAGATACTGGATATTAACATTTGTCTGATGTATTGTTGGCAAATATCTTTTCCCAGTTGGTTGGCTGTCTCTCTACTTTTGTGGCTATGCTTTTATCTGTGCACAAAGTTTTTATTTTTAGGTAGTCCCATTTATTGAGTCTCTCTCCAATCTGTTGTGACACTGGGATTCTGTTCAGGAATCCTTTGCCTGTGCCTATGGGTTCCAGTATCTCTCCTAGTCTATCATGTAGCAGTTTCATGTTTTTGGGTCTGACATTGAGGTCTTTGATACACTTTGAGTTAATGCTTGTGCATGGCGAAAGGCTAGGGTCAATTTTTAGTTTTCTGCATGTGGCTGCCCAGTTTTTCCAGTACCAATAATTGAATAGACTGTGTTTGTTCCACTGTATATCATTGACTCCTTTATTAAATACAAGTTGACTATAGGAATGTGGTTCTATTTCTGGGTCTTCTGTTCCATTGATCTTCTGGTCTATTTTTGTGCCAATATCATGCTGTTTTTGTTAGTATGGCTCTGTAGTAGAGTTTGTCGTCTGGTATTGTAATACTACCTGCATTGCTCTTTTTGTCTAGAATTGTTTTGGCTATTCTAGGTCTTTTCTTGTGCTATATGAACATTTGGATTGTATCTTCTATTTCAGTAAAGAATGTCTTTGGGATTTTGATGGGGATTGAATTGAATTTGTATATCAATTTTGGCAGTTTGGACATTTTCACTATGTTGGTTTTCTCTAACCATGAGCATGGGATGTTTTTCCATTTCCTGGTGTCTTCTTTAATTTCTTTTATTAGGCTTTTATAGTTTTCACTAAAAAATTCCATTACATCTTTGGTTAAGTTAATTCATAAGTATTTTATTCTTTGGGGGCTATTGTGAATGGGATCATTTTCTTAATTTGGCCTTCTGTTTGTGTATTGTTGGTGTACAAGAAGGCTACTGACCTTTGAAGGTTAATTTTGTATTCTGCCACTTTGCAAAAGTGGTTTATTAAGTCTAGGAGTTTGGGAGTGCAGCTTATTGGGTTACATAAGTAGAGGATCATGTCATCTGCGAATAAAGATAGTTTGATTTCTTCTTTCCCTATACTGATCCCTTTGATGTCCTTCTCTAGCCTTATTGCTCTGGCTAAGGGTTCCAGCACTATATTGAAGAGAAGTGGAGAGAGTGGGCATCCCAGGCTAGTTCCTGATTTTAAGCTGAATGGTTCCAGTGTTTCACCATTTAGTATAATACTGGCTGTAGGTTGTCATATATGGCTTTAATTATTTTAAGGAATGTACCTCTGATTCCTATTTTTCTAGTGCTTTCAACATGAATGGATGTTGTATTTCGTCAAATGCCTTCTCTGCATCCAGAGAAATTATCATATGATTCTTATCCTTAGCTCTATTGATATGATGTATTACATTGATTGATTTGCAAATGTTAAACCAGCCTTGCATCTGTGGGATGAAGCCTACTTGATGGTAGTGTATACTTTTTAAAATTTGTTTCCGGATTCTATTGGCTAGTATTTTATTGAGGAGTTTTGTGTCTGTGTTCATTAGAGAGAGAGGTCTGTGGTTTTCTTTTTTTGTTGGATCTTTCCCTGGTTTGGGGATGAGTGTAATATTAGCTTCATAAAATGAGTTTGGTATTGCTCTTTCTGCTTCTATTTCTCAGAAGAGTTTCAAGAGTATAGGTATTACTTCATCTTTAAACATCTTTTAGAATTCCACAGTGAAATATGTGGACCTGGGCTCTTTTTGTTTGGCATTTCCCTGATTGCTTCTGAAATTTCATTGTATGAAATTGGTTTGGTCAATTTGTTTATCTCATCATTTTTTCAATGCAGATAGCCTATATTTATTTAAGAAATTATCCATCTCTACTAGATTTTCTTATTTCTTTGAATATAGGCCCTAGTAGTACTTATTCACAATGGACTGAATTTCTTGGATATTAGTTGTGATTGTTCCCGTGGGGTCTCTAATCTTGTTTATTTGAGTCTCCCCTCTCCTTTTTTTGATTAATCTTCCCCGGGGTCTGTCAATTTTCTTGACTCTTTCAAAGATTGAATTTTTGATTTATTAATTTTGTGTATAGTGGATCTTATTTCAATCTCTGATATTTCTGATTTTATTTTCATAATTTCTGTCCTTCAAGTTGTTTTAGAATTAATTTTTCTTGCTCCTCTAGGTGCTTCAATTTCTTTGTTAGGCTTTATACATGCTCTTCTTCTTTCTTTTTAATATGCGCTCCTAGTGTGATAAATTTGCCTCTTAGAACTGCCTTTGCTGTGTGGAGCCCCTGGAGTTTCTTTCCTGATTATTGCCTCGTTCCCCTCACTGTTGGCGTAGAGGAAAGCAGTTGATATTTGAGATCATGTCATCTTTGCAGATGACATGATTCTGTATTTAAAGAATCCTATAGACTCTACTCCCAAGCTCCTTGAGCTCATTCAAAACTTTGGAAGAGTAGCAGGCTATAAAATCAACCCTCAAAAATCAACTGCCTTCCTTTACGTCAACAGTGTGAGGAACGAGGCAATAATCAGGAAAGAAACTCCTTTTACAATAGCCTCAAAGAAAATAAAGTACCTAGGAATTAGCTTAACTAAGAATGTAAAGGACCTTTTTGACGAAAACTTTAAAACCCTAAAAAAAGGAAATTAAAGCAGAACTAAGGAAATGGAAAAACCTCCCATGCTCCTGGATTGGAAGAATCAACATTGTGAAAATGATAATCTTGCCAAGAGCTATCTACAAATTCAATGCAATACCCATCAATATCTCAATATCATTCTTCAAAGAAGTAGAAGAGGCAATCCAAAATTTCATATGAAATAATAAAAGACCCCGTATAGCAAAAACACTTCTTAGCAGAAAGAACAGCGCTGGAGGAATTTCAATTCCAAACTTTAGACTCTATTACAGAGCAATAATTCTCAAAACAGCTTGGTACTGGCACAGGAACAGGCCTGAAGACCAATGGAATATAACTGAGGACCCAGATATTAAACCACAGACCTATGGCCACCTAATCTTTGACAAGGGAGCCAAAAAAATAGAATGGAAGAAAGACAGCCTCTTCAACAAGTTGTGCTGGCAGAACTGGTTAAGCACCTGCAGAAAACTAAAGCTGGATCCTTCTTTGTCACCTTGCACTAGAATTAACTCCAAATGGATCAAAGACCTGGAGGTAAAAGCTGACACACTGAAAACTCTACAGGAAGGAATAGGAGATACACTAGGCCTCCTTGGCACAGGTCGAAACTTTCTTAATAAGGACCAAGAATCACAACAAATCAGAGAAAGGCTGGATAAGTGGGACTGCATTAAACTGCAGAGCTTTTGTATGGGAAAGGACATAGCTAGTAAACTAATCAGGAAGCCTACAGAGTGGGAGAAGATCTTCACCAACCAAACAACGGACAAAGGCCTCATATCTAAAATATATCAACAACTCAAAAAATTGAATCACTCCAAAACTAACCTCCAAAGTAACAACCATCCCATTAAAAAATGGGCCAAAGAAGAAACAAAAATGGCTTATAGACACATGAAGAAATGCTCAACATCTCTGGTTATAAAAGAAATGCAAATCAAAACAATTCTAAGATTCCACCCCACTCCAGCTAGAATGGCCAGGATCAGGAAAACGAATAACAACAGATGCTGGAGGGGATGTGGCCAGGAGGGGTCACTACTACACTGTTGGTGGGAGTGCAAACTCGTTCAACCACTATGGAAAGCAGTGTGGCAGTGCCTCAAAAGGCTAAACATAGAACTCCCCTGTGACCCAGCAATTCCACTACTTGGCATTTACCCAACCATCCTGAAACAAGGGCATACTAAATCCACTAGCACAACAATGTTCATTGCAGCACTATTCACCATAGCAAAGAAATGGAACCAAACTAGATGTCCCTCAGTTGATGAGTGGATCAACAAGTTGTGGTATTTGTACACAATGGAATTCTATGCTGCTGTCAGAAAGAATGACATCGCCCCATTTGTTAGGAAATGGAAAGACTTAGAAAAAGATTATATTAAGTGAAGTAAGCCAGACTCAAAGGAACTTAGGCTCAATGGTTTCCCTCATTCGTCATAATCAGTAGAAACCTTGGGCTCTACTAGCAGAGATCTGCAATAGAGCAAAATCTTGATACGTAAGGCCATATAATGTGAAGCTAATTGAAAGGACCTCCAGGATATTGAAACAAAAGCCATATAATGAATGATTGTTGTCCTTAATGTATTATGTTGTCTCTCATCTCCTTTGCTGTCACTTGGTTATCTCATATTGGTATAGTATCTCACTTTGTTATCTGATATATTGAATTTATTTGTATTTGGATATTTGAAATTTGATAGGTAAGGGGGGAAAACCAAAACAGGTGGGGTGTGTGTGGGGGGGAAGGAAATGGGTACCAAGACATGTGAAAGGGTATCAATGTATGTGAATTAATGCACCTTCTATCTGGCAAATATCATGTAACCCTTTTACTAATTACAATAAAAAAAATAAGTTATTGATCCCTTAACCCTGGCTGCCTTTAGGATCCTTTCTTTGGTCTCTATTGATCCAGATTGGATTACGATGTGGTGGTGGGATGTTCTTTTCTGGTCAAGTCTGTTTGGGGTTCTAAAAGCTTCTTGTATCTGGATGGGCCTGCCCTTCTGGATATTTGGGAAATTCTCTGAGATGATTCCCTGAAGTATATTTCCAATACCATTGACCTCTTTCTCCAGACCCTCCTCAATACCAATTAGCCTTAAATTAGGCTTCCTAATTGCATCTTGGACCTCCTGAAGCATTCTCTCATATTTCCTTGATTTGGATTGACTCATTTTCTGTTCTTTCTCTATAATAACTAAATTATCTTCAGCCCCGGAAATTCTCTCCTCTGCATTGTCTAACCTGCTATCAAAACTATCTACTTTATTTTTCATCTCCCTTGCTTCTAATTGCTCATTTTTGATGCCTTGCATCTCTTCTTTTAGATCATGTATGGATTTCTTTAGCTCCTTGATTTCCATTTGAGTGGTTAGCTCATTAGCTTTATTTTCTTTGAACATTTGCTGGAGTTCGGTCACCTGTTTATTTGTGGATTCTATGAATTCATCCATCTTTCTTTGAAAAACCTTTATTATGGCCTCCTTTATGGCTTCTTCTTTTTCACTTATCACCTTGTTTATAGTTTCCTCTTGTTTAGCTATGGCTTCTTCCCTTATCTCTTTCTTTATATTTTCACATTTTTCATTAATGATGTTTATCAATTGCATTTGTATAGCATTTAGAAGACTTTCCTCTAGGTTTGCCAGTGACTGTTCCATTGTCTGTTTACATTGGGTGGGGGATGTTGTTTCTTGATTTGACATTTTTCTTGAGTTTCTTGTTCTGCCCATTTGAAAATGGGAGCAAGATTAATACTAAACACGATTATAGTTTTTCAGATATAACCAACCTAGACCTCTGTAGCTGGCAGACACTAGATGTTCACAAGTTTTGATTGGTGTTATCACTCTTTCTTTTTGTGCACTTACAGACCAGTCTAATACAACCACTGATAAGCGACTTATACCCAAAACAATAAGCCTCTCAATCCAATCTCTATTGTCTTTAAGTCCCTCTGAGCCTAGAGAATAATTAAACACTTGGATATACAGTATTGCTCAACAGCCATCAAGTGTAGATCCATGCATTATAAGGGTTGAAAGATGAACAGAGGACCAGAGATAGAGAAATAGAATGAGAGAGGTCAGGGGAGGTACAAGAGGATTAACATAGGAGTGTAAGAATATTATAGTAATGTAGAAAAGGTATAGCGTAAGGATAACTGACCTAAGTTGGTAAGTAGGTAGTGTATTTGAGTACAAAGTTTGGAAAGTATTAGAATAAAACTTATGTGTTGCTGCACGACTAGCTCTTAGCCCAACCAGTGGCCTCACAGTGGACCATGGGATGGATCTGCGAGCTTCAGTCTGAGCGCGCTGGGCAGACGTTTTCCTGTGCTACTTCCAGGGGCGGCCCCCAGCCAAGGGTCTGGGGTTTGAGGGTTTCCAGGGGCTCTCATTAGGACCATCAGGCGAACGCTCTGTTCCCAGGGGCGGGGCCCAGCTGAGGATGTGGGCTCCAAGGGCGGAGCCTCCCCTTTCTGATTCTCAGAAGGCAAGCTTGGCTGCTGGTTGGCCCTTCAGATCCCTGCTGTGTTTCCACTGCTTTGTCAGAGCGTCTGTGACTGTGGGGGGCCCCTAGGTGCTGTCTTGCTCAGGAATCCCAGCTGGAGGATGCCCCACTCAAGAATTGAGGGGGGGCAGATGCTGGCTCCTATTTTCCCGCACACCCTGCCCGCTGTGAGGTGCTGGGTCTTAGGGTCCGCCCGCCTGTCAGTCTCCAGTCAGAGGGCTGGGAATTGAGCCCGTTGGGTGGGTGGGTGGGAGTTCGGTCAGGTCCGCCTCCCTTGGTGGGGTGCTGGGTCTTAACACCGCCCACCTGTCAATCTCCAGTCAATGGCCTGAGGGAGGGGGCTGTTGACGGAAGGGACAGGATTCTAAATTCCGTTCCCCCCTGCTCCTGCCAGTCTTTCTCGGGCGGGATGGAGAGGTCTGAGTTAAGTTCTATTGCTTGGCACCTGCACTGCTTTCCCGATGGGTTTGGGAAACCGTTGTATTACTCACGCCTCTGCGTTCCATCTCTGGGTGCTCCACAGTGGTGGGGAGTCTTTCATTCCCCTCGGGTCTCCTCCCCCACCTGTGTTCCATGTCTGGGTTCTGCTGCTTGCTGTTCTGGTTCCGCGTCTGGGTTCCGCTGCTTCCGTGGCTTGCTGGCCCAGTCCTGTGATGGTTTCTGTAGCGGTCGGGCTGCCCGGCCCGGCGCCTTCCGCCACCGCTTTTCGCGGCTAAGCTGGTGGCGAGGGGTGAGGGAGGGGTCCTCGCGGTCCGAATTCTTTGAGAAAGTTGGATGTGAGCTTTATCTGGATTTCTTTTCCAGTTTGAGTCCTTCTCCGTTGCTTTTTGAGTTTGTTGTTGTGGATTTCTTGTGATAATTGGCTCGTGGGACTCCCTGGTTCTCTCTTTTTGTGAGAGAGAGCTAGGCAGCGTCCCTATTGTCTCAGCGCCATCTTCCTCTACATCCAACCTCTCACTTTCAAAAATTTTTGTTTTGGGGGGGCAAGATGTGTCTCTTGAAGACAGAAGAATTATGGATTTTGCTTTTTGATTCAACCAGACAGTCTATGCCATTTAATTGGAGAGTTAAGTCCTTTGATATTGAGAGGTGGGATTGAAAAATATTTACTTGTCCCTGCCATTTTTAAAAGCTTTCATTAGGGCCTGTGGCTTGACAGTTTTTGCGGTACTTAGCTGGTATGATTTAGGTGCCATTTCTTTGTCAGTATCACATTTGTGTTGGTTTTCAATGTGTATAACATCTTTTAAATTTTTCTGTAATGCTGGTTTAGTTGGTATGTAATGCTGCAACTTTTCCTTGGAATGGAAGGTTTTTATTGTGCCCTATGTTATGAATGAGAGGCTTAGCTGGGTAGAGTATTCTTGGTTGGTAGTTATTTGCCTTGAGAGCATGACATATATCCTTCCAATCTCTTCTTGCTTGTATGGTCTCTGCTGAGAAATCTGTGGTTATTCTGATTGGTTTTCCTTTGTAGGTGATTGTTCTCTTCTCCTGGCTGCTTTTAGGATCCTTTCTTTGGTCTCTATTGATTTTGTATGGATTATAATGTGATGGTGGGATGTCCTATTCTGGACAGGTCTGTTTGGCATTCTACAAGTTTCTTGTATCTGGCTGGGCCTGCCCTTCTGGATATTTGGAAAGTTCTCTGAGATGATTTCCTGAAGTATATTTCCAATACCATTGACCTCTTTCTCCAGGCCTTCCTTAATACCAATTAGCCTTCAATTAGGCTTCCTAATTGTATCTTGGACCTCCTGAAGTGTTCCCTCATAGTTCCTAGATTTGGTTTGACACATTTTCTGTTCTTTCTGTACAACAAATTATCTTCAACCCTGTTAATTTTATCTTCTGCATTGTCTAACCTGCTATCAAAGCTTTCTGGTTGATTCTTCATCTCCCTTCCTTCTAATTGCTCATTTTTGATGCCTTGAATCTCTTGTTTTAGATCATGTAATTGATTTATTCTCATTTGACATTTTTTTGGAGTTCGGCCAGCTTTTTGTTTGTGGATTCTATGAATTCTTTGCCATCCATTCACTTGGAGTTTCTTTATGTCTTTGGCAGTGAGGTGTGTCACTTGGAGGCAACATACTGATGGGTCTTGTTTCTTAATCCATTCTGCTGTTCTGTGTCTTTTGATTGGCTTGTTCAGCCCTTTCACATTTAGGGAAATTATGGAGAAGTGGTCAGTGTCCTATGACATTATTTTTTCTTGAGTTTCTTTCTCTCTCTTCCCCTTTTGTGCTTAGTGATTTATAGGTGATTGCTTCTTGATGGGGGTTATTGCTGTTCTGCAATTTGTTCTTGATTATTTAATATTTTTGTAATTCTGGTTTAGTGTGCATGTATTCACATAGCTTCTCTTTGGAATGAAATATTCTTATTACTCCCTCAAATATAAATGCCAGTTGTGCTGGATATATCAGTCTGGGTTGGCAGTTGTTGGTCTTCATGGCATGAATGATAATTTTCAAAGCTTTTCATGTATTTAGGGTTTGTGTGAACAGGTCTGTAGTTATTATTTTTTCCCATTATAGTATAGCTCTTTCTTTGTTTTTGCAGCATTTAAATCAGCTCCTTGGTATTTGGGTCTAGTGTTTTTACTATGATGTGTCTAAATGAGTTCCTTCTAGGATCTTGCCTACTTGGAGTTCTGAAACCTTCAATAATGTGAGCATTTCCTCTTTTAAGTTTGGGGAAGTTCTCTGCTATGATTTTGGTGAATAAAGGTTGCATTCCTTTATGTATAAACTCCGTCCCTTCATTGATCCCAATTATACAAAAATTAGATTTCTTAGCTGCATCTGCCAGGTCCTGGAGTTCTATTTGGTGAATACTGACTGCTTTCTCCAGACTGATGATTCTCTGTTCCAGCTCTTGCGTTTTATCTTTTGTTCCTGTTGTCTATTCTCCATCTCAGTCAATCTGTTTCATAATGCATCCATTTTTGCTTGAATTGTGGACACTGAGCTGCTATTGTCTGCTGAGAGGGTATTAATCTTTTCTTCCACTTCTCGTTTGAATTCGAGGAGCTCCTTGGTAATTTCCTGCCTGTGTTCCTGGAATTGTTTTTTGAGTTCTGTTTTATTCTCTTTAGTCATGTCCACAATCATCTCCTTGAATAGAGTCATATTTCGTGTCTCTTCAGATGTCATTTCTTGGATGATGATATCTCTCTTGTCCCTTCACTCTTGTTGCCTTTTGGGCTTTGTGTGGAACTTTGATTATTTATGTATGTCATAATTTGTCATTGTGCTTTCTGAGGCATCAAATACTGTTGTTATAGTTTCACTCTGTGGTTGGTAGGTGGCAGTCTTTACTTCGTTTGGGACTTTTGTTCTGGGAATCTGTGTATACGTGTGGTTCTCAGCCAAATTACTTCTGCCGCTGACTAGGTCAGAGTTTGCAGCTTTTCTAGGTGTTCAGCCAGTTCCAAGAGGCTATGTCTCGCTGCACAGCGAGCTCTCAGTCCAACCAGTGGCCCCACAGTGGGCTGTAGGATGTAGTTGCTCACTTCTGTCTCAGGTAGCCAGGCAGATGGCTGCCCTGTTCTAGGGCGGGGCCCAACCAAGGACATGTGCGGAGCCATGCCTTTCTGGCTCTCAGAGGGCGAGCTTGGCCCCTGCTGGTCTTCCCTTCAGTTCCCTGCTGTGTTTCAGCTGCTTTGCCTGAGTCTTTCAGTGATTCCATGGAGGACCCCTTGTTTTTGTCTTGCTGGAGGCTCCCAGCAGGAGGGTGCGTCACTTAGGTTTGGGTCAGTCAGATGATTGCTTGCAAACTCACCCACACCTCCACCCACTGTTGGAAGGCAGAGTGTTAGCACCCCTCAGTCTCCAGTTTCAGTGGCCTGGGAGAGGAGGCTGTTGGGCAGGTGGGAGCAGGGACACCTCCGCCCCCTTTGGTGGGGTGCTGGGTCTTAGCGCTGGCCCACCTGTCAGTCTCCATTCAATGGCCTGGGGGAGGGGGCAGTTGGAGGAAGGGACAGGATTCTGAATTCCTTGCCGCCCTCTGCACTTGCCAGTCTTTCTTGGGTGGGGAGGGAAAGGTCTGGGTTAATTTCTGTAGCTCGCCACCAGCTCTGAGTTCTCGATGGGTTTGGGGAAACCTGCTGGACTACTTATTCATTGGGGTTTGGCTGTAAGCTGCTCTGCGGTGTTGAAGGGTCATTCACTTCCCCTCTGTCTCTGCATCCATTTCAGCTGCCTTTGCCTGATCTGTGTGGGGTTCCTGCATCTAGATTCTGCCACATGCTGGAGTTGATTGAGTTCTGGGCTTCCCAGGCCCCGCATTCCCGATGGGTTTGGGGGAACCTGCTGGACTACTTATTCATTAGGGTTTGGCTGTGAGCTGCTCTGCAATGTTGAAGGGTCATTCGCTTCCCCTATGTCTCTGCATCCATCTCTGCTGCCCTTGCCCGATCTGTGTGGGATTCCTGCATCTAGATTCTGCCACATGCTGGAGTTGATGGAGTTCTGGGCTTCCTAGGCTCCTGCGCCCTCCGCCCCATTTTTCACAGCTTGGAGCCAGTGGTTAGGGGCGGGTGAGGGCGCCCCACGTTTTGGATTCATTGAGAACGTTGGATATAAGCTTTATCTGGATTTCTTTTCTGGTTTGTGTACTTCTCCGTTGCTTCTTGAATTTGTACTTGTGGGCTTCTTAAGATAGTTGGCTCGTGGGATTCCCTGATTATTTCTTTTTGTGGGAGAGAGCTAGGCTGGTTCCTTATTGTTTTGGTGCCTTCTTCTTACTCCTCTTCTGCCTAGTTTTGCCTTTCCTCGCCTACCCCTACCTACCCTTGCCTTGCCTCGCCTAACCCTACCTACCCTTGCCTTGAGTTGCCTACTGCTCCCTTCACTAGAATTGCCTTGCCTACTCCTGCTAACCAGTACCTTAGCTTGCCTACCACTGCTTACCCTTTCTTACCCTTACCTTGATTTTCCTACCATTGTCTACCCTTGCATTGGCTTTCCTACCCTTGCCTACATTTGCCTTCCCTTGTCTTCCCTTGCCTTGCCTTGGCTAATCTAGCCTTTCCTTCCCTTACCTTGTATAATCTTGCCTTGCCTAGCCTACACTTTCCAACATTTGCCTACCCTTACCTCAACTTGACTACTACTCTTGCCTACCCTGCTTTGCCTTGCCTATCCCTGCCTACCATGCCTTGCCTTGCCTACCCTTGTCTTTCCTTTCCTACACTTGCATACCCTTGCCTTGCCTTGCCTACCCTTGCATATCCTTGTCTTTCTTTGCCTAACATGGACTACCATTGCCTTGCCTTTCCTACCCTTGCCTACACTTGCCTTTTCTTGCCTACACTTGCCTTGCCTACCCTTGCCTTCAATTGCCTTGACTTGCATACCCTTGCCTCTTTTTCCTTCCTTCCTGTCATTGCCTAACCTTGCCATGCATTTCCTTCCTTGCCTACCCATGCCTACCCTTGCCTTGCCTTGCCTTGCCATGCATTGACCTGGCCTGCCCTTGTATTGCCATGCCTTGGCTTGAATTTCATGCCTTTGCCTTGCCTTGCCTTGTCTTGCTTGCCTTGCCTTGCTATCCTTTCCTACCCTTGCCTCATCTTGCCTACCCTTGACAACTCTTGCCTTGCATTGCCTACCCTTGCCTACACTTGTCTTGCCTTGCCTACACTACCATAACCTTGTCTACTCTTGCCTACCCTTGCCTTGTCTACACTTGCCTACCCTTTCCTGTTATTGCCTTTCCTCACCTACTCTTGCCTACACTTGCCTTTAATTGCCTGCCCTTTTCTACCCTTATGTTGCCTTGCCTATGCTTGCCTACCCTTCCCTTGCCTTTCCTACCCTTGCCTACCCTTGAATTGTCTTGCCTACACTTGCATAAGCTTGCATGCACTTTTCTTGCCTTGCCTAACCCTGCATACCATTGACTTACCATGCCTACACTTGCTTTACATACCCTTGCCTTTCCTTGTTTATCCTTGCCTTACTTGTTTTGCCTTGCCTACACTTGCCTTCCCTTGCCTACCCTTGACTTGCATTCCCTTGCCGTGCCTAGCCTTGCCTAAAATTGCCTTGTCTAACATTTTCTGGCCTTGCCTACACTTGCATTACGTTGCCTTGCCTATCCTTGCCTTGCCTTGCCTTGACTAGCCATGCCTGGCCTTGCCGTCCCTTGCCTACCCTGCCCTACATTTTCCTTGCCTTGCCTTGACTTGCAAACCCTTGCCTTGCCTGCCTTTGCTTTACCTTGCCTACCCTTGCCTTGCATATCCTTACCTTTCCTTATATTGCCTATCCTACCCTTGTCTACCTTTGCCATGCCTTGCATTGCCTGCCATTGCCTACCCTTGCCTTACCTTGCCTACTCTTGCCTAATCTTCCCTTGTCTAAACTTGCCTTGCCTTACCTTGCGTATCCCTCCCTTGCAAACCCTTACCTACCATTGTCTTGACTACAACTGCCTACACTTTCTTTGCCTGCCCTTGCCTTGCCTGCCCTTGCCTGGAGTTACCTTGCCTTGCCTTCCCTTTCCTTGCCTTGCCTTGCCTACCCTTGCTATGCCTACACTTGCCTAGACTTGGTAGGACACTGGGCCTCTGGGAAGACACGGGACAAGGGGCCTCTGGGAGGACTCGAGACAATGGGCCTATGGAAGGACATTTGGACTATGGGAGGAAACAGGAAACGGGGCCTGTGGGAGGACACATGGTCTCTGGGAGGACACAAGACCTGGGTCCTCTGAAAAGTCATGGGATATGGGGCTTATGGGAGGACATGGGGCCTCTGGGAGGACACAGGATACAGGGATTCTGGGAGGACACAAGGACAATGGGAAAACATGGGCCTCTGAGAGGACACGGTTCATTGGGCCTCTGGAAGGACATGGAGCCACTGGAAGGGCACAGGATCTGTGGTAGGACACAGGACTTCTGGGAGGACACAGGGCCTCTGGGAGGACACAGGGCCTCTGGGAGGACAAAGGAACCTGTGAGAGAACATGGGGCCTCTAGGAGGACATGGGACATGGGCCTCTGTGTGGACACAGGGCTTTTGGAAGGACACAGGAATCGGGGCCTTTGGGAAGTCACTGCATATTGCACCCCTTGGAGGACAAGGGGCCTGTGGGAGGGGTAAGGGAATTGGGGGGCACACAAGGCCTCTGGGAGAACACAGGACATAGGGCCTGTGGAAGGACACAGGAAAGGAGGCCTTTGGGAGGACACAAGACATGGGGCCTGTGGGAGTACACAGGGCCTCAGGGGAGGCACAGGTCATTGGGCCTGTGGGAAGACACTGGGACTCTGGGAGGACATGGAGCCTGTGGCAGGACACGAGGCTTGTGAGAGGACACAGACCTCAGGGATGACATGGCGTCTCTAGGAGGACACAAAACAAGGGGTCTCTGGGAGGATACGTGGCCTCAGGGAGGTTACGGGTCCTATGGGAGGATACGGGGCCTCTGGGAGGACAGGGGACACACGTTTTCTGGGTGGACACAGGACACTGGGCTTCTGCAAGGTCATGGGGCCTCTGAGAAGACACAGGGCCTTTGATAGGTCACAGGGACTCTTCGAGGACATGGAACACTGGGTCTAGGGGAGGAAACAGGGACTCTGGGAGGACACGGGTACTATGGGAGGACACAGGACATGGGGCCTGTGGAAGGACACAGGAAATGGGGCCTGTGCTAGGACACAGGGCCTCAGGGAGGACATGGGGCCTCTGGGAGGACACACAACAAGGGGCCTCTGGGAGGATACTTGGTCTTTGGGAGGTCACAATGCCTTTGAGAGGACACGGAACCTCTGGGAGGCCCTAGGACATGCATACTCTGGGTGAACATGGGAAACGGGGCCTCTGGGAGGTCACAGGGCCTCTGGGAAGGCACAGGGCCTGTGAGGGGACACGGGGGACATGGGGCAACATGGAGTCATGGGACAAGGGCCTCTGGGAAGACACAGGGCCTCAGGGAAGACAAAGAACACGGGACCTATGGAAAGACATTGGGCCTGAGAAAGTACATGGAGACTCTTGGAGGACACAGAACACAGGGCCTCTGGGAGGAGAAAGGAATAGAGGCCTATGGTAGGACAACAGGCCTCAGGGAAGCTACAGGACACGGGGCCTGTGGGAGTACATGTGGACTCTGTGAGACATGAGACACAGGGCCTCTGGGAGGACATGTGAAACGGGACCTCTGGGAGGACACAGGACACGGTGGCTGTGGGAGGACATGGGTCTATGGAAAGACACAGGAGACAAGGCCTCTGGGAGGACATGGAACACTGGGCCTGTGGGAGGACACAGGGTCTTTGGGAGGACATGGGTCCTGTCAGAGTATAGAATACACAGGGCCTGTGGGAGGGCATGACATCTTTGTGAGGACACAGGGCCTCTGGGTGGACATAGGACATGGGGCATCTAGGAGGAATGGAACATAGGGCCTCTGAGAGGACACGGGGCTTTGAGGAGGACTTGGGGCCTGTGGGAAGACAGGGGACACGGGGCCTCTGGGTGGATATGGAGCCTATGTTAGTGCTTGGGTTCTGTGGGGTGAAATGTGACCTCTAGGAGGACACACAGACTGAGGGAGGAGACCGGGCTTCAGGGAGGATATGGGACATGGGGCTTCTGGGTGGATACGGAGCCTGTGTTAGGGCTTGGGGTCTGTGGGGGGAAACACGACCTCTGGCAGGATACACAGACTGTGGGAGGACCCAGGGCCTCTGGGAGGACATGGGGCCTCTGAGAGGACATGGGACTTCTGGGAGTACACGGGACACAGGGCCTCTGTGATGTCACATGATATGGAGCCTGTGAGAGCACACTGGACACTAGGCCTTGGAGAGGACACAGGTTCTGGGAAGACTCAGGGCCTGTGGGAAGACACAGGGCCTATGGAAGGCCATGGGTCCTGTGGGAGGCCATGGACCCTGTGGAAGGACACTAGACAAGGGGCCTCTAGAAGAACATAGGGCACAGGGCCTCTGGGAGGACAAGGGGCCTCTGGAAGGACACAGGTCTTCTGGGAAGACACAGGACACGGGGCCTGAGGAAGGACATAAATACTCTGGGCAGACACAGGACATGTGGCCTCAGAGAGGACATGGGGGCTCTGGGAGGGAACAGGACACAGGCCTGTTTTAGGACATGGGACACTGTCTTTCTGAGAGGACACAGGACAAGGGGTCCCTGGGAGGACACAAGGCCTCTGGGAAGATGCAAGACACGGGGACTGAGAGAGGACTTGGGGACTCTGGAAAGAGATGGGACATGGAGCCTCTGGAAAGACACAAGACACTGGGCTGTGGGAGTACATGGGTCCTTTGGAAGGACACAGGTCACGTGGATTGTGGGAGCACAGAGTATCCTGGGTCTGTGGGAGTACACGGAGTCTCTGGGCAGACACAAGACTTGGCCCACTGTGAAGACATGGGACATGGGGCCTGTGGGAGGACACTGGGCATCTGGGAGTGCACGAGATACAGGGACTCTGGTTGACATGGGTCACAGTGCCTCTGTTAGGACACTGTGCCTGTGGGAGACACAGGGAGGACAAGGGGCCTCAGGGAGGACATGGGACATGGGGTCGCTGGGAGGACATTGGACACAGGATCTCTAGGAGGACTTGGGGCTTCTTGGAGTACATGATAACAGAGCCTCTGGGAGGACTCAGGGCCTCTGGGAGGACATGGGACACAGGGCCTCTGAAAAGACTCGGGGCCTCTGGGAAGTCATGGGGCCTGTGGGAGGTCACAGGGTCTCCAGGAGGACATGGGGCGTGGGGCATCTGGGAGTACACAGAACATGGGGACTGTGAGAGGACACGGGATACGGGGCCTCTGGGAGGACATAAGATACTGGGCCTCTGGGAGGACATGCAGCCTTTGGGAGGATAGGGTCATGGGGCATGTGGGAGGACACGGGGCCTCCGGGTGGACACGGGACATGGGGCCTCTGGGAAGAAACTCAACATGGGGCCTCTGTGTGGACATGGAGCCTCTAGAAGGACTCAGGCCTTGGGGCCTTTGGGAAGACACAGTATGCGGGGCCTCTGGGAGGACACAGGGCCTGTGGGAGGGCACGGGGAATTTGGGGGCACAAGGAACCTATGGGAGGGCACAAGATACTGGGTCTCTGGGAGGACACAGGACCTCCAGGAGGACACAGGACACGGGGCCTGTGGGAAAACACGGGGCCTCTGAGAAGACACAGGACACTGGGATTCTGGGAGGACACACAGATTCTGGGAGAACATGGCACACTAGGCCACTGGCAGGACCATGGACAATGGGCTGTTGGGAGGACACGGGTCCTTTGCTAGGGCTTGGGGCCTATGGGAGTACTCGGGACCTCTGGGAGGACACTGGCCCTGTGAGAGGACACGGGGCCTCTGGGAGGAATCCAGGCCAATGGGAGGACATCGGACTTCAGGGAGGACACGCAACACGAGGACTGTGGGAAGAAAAGAGACATGGGACCTATGGGATGACATGGAACATTGGGTGTCTGGGAAGACCAGGGGCCTTTGGAATGGCACGGCATCTGACAAAGAACACAGGACCTCTTGGAGGACACAGGGCCTGTGGGATAACACAGGGCCTTTGGGAGGACACAGGATACAGGGCCTCAGGGAAGACATGGGACCTCTGGAAAGACATGGAGACTGTGGAAGGGCACAGGATCTGTGGTAGAACACAGGACTTCTGAGAGGACACAGGGCCTATGGGAGGATACAGGGCCTCTGGGAGGACACAGGATATAGGGCCTCTGGGGAAATATGGGACTCCAGGCCTCTAGGAGAGCAAGGGGCCTCTGGGAAGACACGGGCCACCGGGCCACTGGGAAGACACAGGACACGAGGCCTCTCTGTGGACAAGGAGCCTCCGGAAAGACACGGGACTGGGGCCTTTGGGAAGACATTGGATGCAGGGCTTCTGTGAGGAAAAGGGCCTGTGGGAATGCACGTGGAATTGGGGGGGCGTATGGGGTCTTGGGAGGACACAGGACACAGGTCCTCTGGGAGGACCCGGGACCCCTGGGAGTATATTGGATACTGGGCCTTAGGAAGGACACAGGAAAAGAGGCCTATGGGAGTTCACGGGACATGGGGCTGTGGGAGTACACAGGGCCTCTGAGAAGACACTGGACATGGGGCTTCTGGGAGGACACAGGTCACTGGGCCTCTGGGAGGACACAGGGACTCTGGGAGGACGTGGGTCCTGTGAGAGGACACAGAACATGGGGCCTGTGGGAGGACACTGGACACATGGACTGTGGGAGGACACAGGGCCTCAGGGAGGGCATGGGGCCTCTGGGAGGACACAAAACAAGGGGCCTCTTGTAGGATATGTGGTCTCTGAGAGGTCATGGGGCCTGTGAGAAGAAACAGGGCCTCTGGGAGGACACGGGACACTCTTCCCCTGGTGGACATGGGACACAGGGCCTTTGCGAGGTCACGGGGCCTCTGGGAAGACACGAGGACTGTGAGAGGATATGGGGCCTCTTGGAGGACACGGAACATGAAGAATCGGGAGGACACAGGCCTCTGGGAGAACAAAGGACATGGGGCCTATGAGAGGACATGCGACTCGTGGCCTATGGGAGGACAAGGTTCCTCAGGGAAGCCATGGGATACGGGGCCTGAGGGAGAACATGAGGAATCTGGGAGGACACAGGACACGGGAGCTATGGGAGAACATGGGGCCTGTGGAAGGACACAGGGCCTCTGGGGGAACACGGTGTCTCAGGTAGGACACGGTGCCTGTGGGAAAACACGGGGCCTTTGTGAGAACATGGGGCCTCTGAGAGGACACAGAGCCTCTGTGAGGACACAGGACACAGGGCCTCTGGGAGAACACGGGGCCTCTAGGAGAACATAGGACACGGGGCCTCTGGGAGGACATGGGACAGTGGTCCTCTGGGAGGACATGGAGCCTCTGGGAGTACATGGGGCCTCTGTGAGGACACAGGACACAGGGCATCTGGGAGGACACGGGGCTTCTTGGAGACCACAGTGACTCTGGGAGAACATGACACAGGAGGCACCTGGGAGGACATGGGGCCTGTGTTAGGGCATGGGTCCTTAGGGAGGACAATGACCTCTGAGAGGACATTGGACCTCCATGAGCACACAGGACATGGCGACTTGTGTTCATGCACAGGCCCTGTGGGAGGACAAGGTACCTCTTGGAGGATATCAAACCCCTCGGAGGACACGGAATACGTTGACTCAGGGAGGACAAGGGGCCTGTGGGAGGACACAGAGCCTTTGGAGGAAACGGGACACAGGGCCAGTGGGATAACATGGAACACGGGGTCTCTGGGAAGACACAGGGCCTGTGGAAGGGCATGGGATCTGTGTTATGACACGGGACTTCTGGGAGGACACAGGGCCTTTTGTATTACCCGGGTCCTCTAGGTTGACAGAGGATACAAGGCCACTGTGGCAACATGTCACTCGGGGCCTCTGGGAGGACATGAGGTCTGGGGAAGTGCTTGAGGCCTGTAGGAGGACACGGTATGTCTGGGAGGACACGGAACCTGTCGGAAGACACAGGGCCTGGGGTAGGGCTCAGGGCCTATGGGAGGACATGTCATGTCTGGGAGGACATGGAATCTGTGGGAAGACATGGGGCCTCTGGGAGTGCACGGGGACTTTGGGAGGACATGGGACACCAGGTCTGTGTGGGCACAGGGCCTCTTGGAAGACACGGACCCTCAGTGAAGATACGTGGCCTCTGGGAGGACACAGAAATATGGGTCCTCTGGGAAAACATGGGACACGGGGCCTCTGGGAAGACATGATTCCTCTGGGAAGACACGGGACACTGGGCCTCTGGGAAGTCATGGGACACTAGGCATGTTTGAGGACAAGGGTCCTGTGGTAGGATATAGGACATGGGCCCGTGGGAGGACACGGGACATGGGGACTGTTGGAGGACACAGTGCCTCTGGGAGGAAATGTGGCCTCCGGGAGGACATGGGGCCTGTGGGAATACACGGGGCTTAGGGAGGACACGAGACACTGGGCCTGTGGGGGAACACGGGACATGAGGTCTCTGTGATGTCACGGGACATCTGGGAAGACACAGGGCCTGTGGGACGACTATTGGCAAGGTTAGGCATCGTACACGTAGGCAAGGCAAGGTTTCACAAGGCAAGGCACAGGCAGGTAAGGAAAGGGTAGGCAAGGCAAGGCAAGCCTAGGCAAGCCTAGGAAGGGTAAGAAGGCAAGACAAGGTTAGGCTGGGGTAGGCAAGGCGAGGCAAGTGTAGGCAAGGCAAGGGTATATAGGGGTTGGAAAGGCAAGGCAAGAGTATGCAAGGGCATGCAAGGCAAGGCAAGTGTAGGCAAAGGTAGACAAGGCAAAGCAAAGAAGGGCAAAGTTAGGCAAGACAAGGATAGGCAAGAGCATGCAAGGCAAGGCAAGGGAAGGTAAGTGTAGGAAAGGCAAATCAAGGATAGGCAAAGGTAGGGAAAGCAAGGCAAGGGTTGGCAATGCAATGCAATGGTAGGCAGCGGTAGACAAAGCAAGCAAAGGTAGTCAGGGGTAGGCAAGGCAAGTATATGCAAGGCAAGGCAAGGCAAGGGTAGGCAAGGGAAGGGTAGGCAAGGAAAGGGAAAGCAAGGCAAGGATAGGCATGGCAATTAAAGGGCAGGTAAGGCAAGTGTGGGGAGGTAAGAAAAGGCAAGGTAAGGCAAGGGTAGGCAAAGCAATTCAAGGGTAGGAAAGTCATGGGTAAGCAAGACAAGGCTAAGCAAAGCAAGGGCAGGCAAGGGAAGGCAAGGCAAGGTTTGGCAAGAGTAAACAAGGCAAGGTTAGGCAAAGTGATGCAAGGCAAGAGTAGGCAAGGTAAGTCCAGGGTAGGCAAGACAAAGCAAGGCAAGGGTAATCAAGGCAAGGCAATTGTAGGTCAGGTTATGCAAAGGTAGGCAAGGCAACCAAATAGTAAGCAATGCAATGGTAGGCAAGGCAAGGCTACAAAAGGCAAGGCAAAGGCAGGCAATTCAAAGCAAGGCAAGGGAAGGTAAGGAAAGAGTAGGGAAGACACAGCATGGGAGGACCCATGGGATGCAAGGCAAGGGTAGGCAAGGCAAGGCAAGGTTAGGCAAGTGTAGGCAAGGCAAGGTTAGGTAAGGCAAGTGTACTCAAGGCAAGGCAAGGGTAGACAAATTTAGGCAAGAGTAGGCAAGACAAGGCAAGGGTAGGCAAGGCAAGGTTAGGCAAGGCAAGGAAAAGGGAGGCAAGGCAAAGCAAGGGTAATCAAGACAAGTGAAGGCAAGGCAAGGGTAGGCAAGGCAAGGGTAGGCATGGGTAGAATAGGGAAGGCAAATGTAGGCAAGGGAATGTTAAGCAAAGCAAGGCAAAGGTCGGTAAGGTAAGGGTAGGCAAGGTAATACAAGGGTAGGCAAGACAAGGGAAGGCAAAGCAAGGTTAGGCAAAGCAAGCATAGACAAGGCAAGTGTAGGCAAGAAGAGGGTATGCAAGGATAGATTAGGCAAGTTTAGGCAAAGAAATGGTAGGCTAGTGTAATCAAGGCAAGGGTATGCAAGGCAAGGCAAGGCATGCGTAAGCAAGGCAAGCATAGGAAAGGTAACATAGGCGATGCAAAGGTATGGAAGGCAATGGTAGGCATGACAAGGGTAGGCAAGTCATGGCAAGGGTAGCCAAGGTTAGGCAAAGCAAGGCAAGTGTATACATTTGTAGGCAAGCCAAGGCAACTGTAGGCAAGGGTAGGCAAGGCAAGGCAAGGATAGACAAGGGTAGGCAAGGCAAGGGTATGCAAGGTTAGGCAAGGCAAGACAAATGTAGGGAAGGTTAGGAAAAGCAGGCAAGGGTAGGCAAGAATAGGAGGCAATTCAATGGTAGGCAAGGTTAGGCATTGCAAGGCAAGGGTAGAGAAGGGTAGGCAAGACAAGGCAAGGTTAGCAAGGGTAAGGAGAGCAGGCAAGAGTAGGCATGGGTAGAAAATGCAAGGCAAGGGTAGGCAAGCAAGGGTAAGCAAGGCAAGGGTTGGCAGGGTTAGGCAAGACAAGGGAAGGGTAGGCAAGGAGAGGCAAAGTAAAGCAAGGGCAGGCAAGGCAAGATAAGGATAGGCAAGGTTAGGCATGCAAGGCAAGGGTAAGCAAGGGTAGGAATGGCAAGGCAAGCATATGCAAGGGTAATCAAGGCAAGCAAGGATAGATCAGGCAAGGCAAAGTTAGGCAAGGCAATGCAAATCTAGGCAAGGCAATGGTTGGAAAAGCAAGCCAAGGGTAGGCAAGGCAAGGTCAGGCAAGGCAAGGTCAGGCAAGGCAAGTAAAGGGCAGGTAAGGCAAGGGTGGGGAGGCAAGGCAAGGGGAAGCAAGGCAAGGGGACACAAAGCAATGCAAGGGTAGGAAAGGCATGGGTATGCAAGACAAGGCAACTATAGGCAAAGGTACGCAAGGCAAAGCAAAGATGGGTAAAGGAAGGCAAGTAAAAGCAAGGGTAGGCAAGGGCATGAGAGTCAAGGCAAGGGTAGGCAAAGCAAGGCAAGGAGAAGGAAAGTTAGGCAAGGCAATGCAAAGTAAGGCAATGGTATGCAGGGGTAGGCAAGGCAAGGCAAGAGTAGGCAAAGCAAGTGTAGGCAAGGCAATGGAACAGCATGCAAGGCAAGGGTAGGCAAGGCAGGACAAGGGCAGGCAAGGTTATACAATGGTAGGCAATGCAAAGCAACGGTAGGCAAGTGTAGGCAAGGCAAAGTAAAGATAGACAGAGTTGGGAAAGACAGGCAATGGTAGACATGGGTAAGCAAGGAAAGGTAAGGGTAGACAAGGGTAGGTTAGGCAAGGCAAGGGTAGGCAAGGATAGGCAATGCAAGACAAGCATATCCAAGACATGGAATGGTCACGCAAGCCTAGAGTAGGCAAAGCAAGTGTAGGCAAGGTTAGGCAATGCAAGGCAAGTTTAGGCAAGGTAGGCAAGGCAAGGGTAGGAAAGGGGAGGCAAGGCAAGTCAAAGGTAGGCAAGGGTTCCCAAGGCAAACCAAGGTTGGGTAAAGAAGGCAAGTCAAGGAAAGGGTAGGCAACAGCATGCAAGTCAAGGCAAGGGATGGCAAGTGTAGGCAAGGCAAGGCAAGGATAGGGAAAGGTAGGCAAGGCAAGGCAAGGGTAGGCAAATCAATGGAAGCAAGGAAAGCATAGCCTAGGGTACACAAGACAAGACAAGGCAAGGCAAGCATAGGCAAGTTTAGGGAATGCAAGGCAAGGGTAGGCAATGCAAGGCAAGCTTAGGCAAGGCAAGGCATGGTAGGCAGTGATAGGCAAGACAAGTCAATGTTTGATGGAGGTAGGAAAGGCAAGTCCAGGGTAGTCAGGGGTAAGCAAGGAAAGGCCAGGGTAGGCTGGGGTAGGGAAGGAAAGGCAAGGGTAGGCAGGTTTAGGCAACACAAGGCAAGTGTAGGCAAGGGTAGAGAAGGCAAGACAAGGGTATGCAAGGCAAGGAAAAGGTAGGCAAGGCAAGGCATGGGTATGAAAGACAAGGGTAGGCAAGGCAAGGGAAGAAAAGGGTAGGCAAGGCAAGGGTAGGCAAGTGTAGGCAAGATAAGGCAAGGGTAGGCAAGGCAAGGCAAGGATAGGCAACGGTAGGAAGGAAAGGGAGGTTAGGCAGGTGTAGGCAAGGTAAGGCAACTGTAGGCATGGCAAGGGAAGTTTAGGCAAGGATATCAGGGGTAAGCAAGGCAAGGCAAGGAAGCGGTTGGCAGGGCTAGGCAAATCAAGGCAAGTGTAGGCAAGGCAAGGAAAGTATAGGTTAGGTAAAGCATGGGTAAGAAAGGCAAGGGTAAGCAAGGCATAAATAGACAAATTAAGCCTCGGGGCTTTTGAGAAAACACAGGATATGAGGTGTGTGGGAGGACAAGGGCTTGGTGGGAGGGCACTGGGAATTTGGGGGCACAAGGAACCTGTGGGAGGACACAGGACACCAGGCCTCTGGGAGGACACGGGACCTCTTGGAGGACACAGGACATGGGGCCTCTGGGAGGCCATAGGACCTCTGGGAGGACACAGGGCACAGGGCTTCTGGGAGGATGCAGAACACTGGTCCTGTGGGAGGACACTGGTCATGTGGCATGACACAAGATACAAAGACTGTTGGGGGACATGGGCCTCAAGGAGGACATGGGGACACAAGGCCTCTGGGAGGACATGGAGACATGGGGCCTATGGGACACTGTGCCTGTGGGAGGACATGTGGCCTCTGGGAGGATTCAGGACATAGAGTCTCTGGGAAGACACAGAACATCGGGCTTGCGTCCACGTGTCCTTTCACTGGCCCCATCTCCTCCCCAGAGACCTCGTGTCTTCCAAGAGGCTCTGTGTCCTCCTAGGGGCACCATTTCCCATGTCTTCTCACAGGCCCCATATCCCGTATCCTCCTAGAAGCTCGGTGACTTATGTCTTCCCAGAGGCCTCGTGTCCTCCCAGAGGCCCCATGTACTTCCACTTGCCCCATGCCCTAACAGAGGCCCTGTGTCCCGTGTCATCCCACAGGATGCATGTCCTCCCACAAGCCCCACAACCTCTCAAAGGCACCGAGTCTTCCCCAGATTCTGTCATCCACAAGACTCCATGACCTATGTCCTCCCACAGGCACGTGTCCTGTGTAATTCCTGAGGCTCTGTGTCTTCCCAGAGGCTCTGTGTCCTGTGTCCTCCCAGATGCCCCGTGTCCTCCCAGAGGCTCGGTGTCCAGAGGCCCCATGTCCAGAGGCCCTGTGTCTTCCCACAGGCCTCATGTCCTCCCACAGGCCTTGTGTCCTCTCATAGACCCTGTGTCCCGTATACTACCAGAGACCCCTGTATTCCCACAGGCTCTGTGTCCCATGTCCTCTCAGAGGCACCTTGTCCCATGTCTTCCCACAGTCCCCATGTTCTCCCACAGGCCCTATGTTCTGTGTCCTCCTAGAGGCCCCGTATCCTCTCACAGACCCCATGTCCTCCCAGGGGCCCTGTGTCTATGCTGAGGCCCCATGTCTCGAGTCCTCCCAGAGGCACCATGCCCTGCATCTTCCCACAGGCCACATGTCCTGTATCCTCCTAGAGGCCCTTCCCAGAGACCTTGTGTCCTACCAGAGGCCCCGTGTCCTTCCATTTGCCCCATGTCCTAACAGAGGCCCTGTGTCCTGAGTCATCCCACAGGACCCAGGTCTTCCCACATACCCCACATTCTCTCACATGTCCGGAGTCTTCCCTAGACCCTGTGTCCTCCCTGAGGCGCCCATGTTCTGTGTCCTCCCACAGGCACCATGTCCTGTGTAATCCCTGAGGCCCATGTCCTTCTACAGGCTCCGTGTTCTCCCACAGGCCCTGTGTCCTCCCAGAGGCCCTGTTTCCTGTGTGCTCCCAGAGGTCCCATGTCCTCCCAGAGGCCCCATGTCTGGTGTCCTCCCAGAAGCACCATGTCCTACAAGAGGCCCCATGTCCTCCTACTGGCCCTGTGTCCTCACATAGGCCGTGTGTCCTGTGTACTTTCAGAAGCCCTGGATCTTCCCAAATGCCCTGTGTCCTGGGTCCTATCAATATCCCGTGTCCTCCCAGAAGTCAGATGTCCTCCAAGAGGTCCCTTGTCCTCACACAGGCACCATGACCTCCCACAGGGCCCATGTTCTGTGTCGTCCCACAGGCCTTGTGTCCTGGGTCCTCTCAGAGACTGCGTGTCCTCGCAGAGCCCCCTTGTCCCATGTCCTCTCAATGGCCTAGTGTCAATCCCACGGCCATATGTCCTCCCAGAGGCCCCATGTCCTCCCAGGGACCCTGTTTCCTCCCAGTGTCCTCATTCCTTCCACAGGACCTGTGTCCTCCAAGAGCCCCCTTGTCCTTTGTCCTCCCAGAGGCCTCTTGTCCCCTGTCCTCCCAGAGGCCCTGTGTCCTCCTAGAGACCCCATGTCCTCCCAGAGGCCTCATGTGCCATGTCCTCCCAGAGGCCGCATGACCTGTTCCTTCCAAGAGGTCTCGAGTCCCCTTCTCTCTGAGAGGCTCCATGTCCTATGTCCTCCCAGAGGCCTCGTGTCTTTCCACAGGGGCTGTGTTCTCATAGAGGTTCTGTGTCCTCCCACAGGCCCCATGCCCTACCACAGCTCCTGAGTCCCATGTACTTCCAGAGGCCTCATGTCCCCCCTGAGGGCTGTGTACACCCAAAGGTCCTGTGACCACACCAAGGCCCCGAGTCCTCCCAGAGGCACTGTGTCCCATGTT
The DNA here is from genome assembly GCF_031878675.1 of Megascapheus bottae. Classification (NCBI taxonomy): domain Eukaryota; kingdom Metazoa; phylum Chordata; class Mammalia; order Rodentia; family Geomyidae; genus Megascapheus; species Megascapheus bottae. Next base: position 23,489,886 of record NC_143535.1, read on the forward strand.
ATCCCACAGAAACAGTTTCCTCACATAAGCCCTATGTCCTCCCACAGGCCCCAAGTGTTCCCCAGACCCTGGGTCCACCACAATGCCCCATGTCTCATGTCCTCCCACAAGTTCCTGTTCTGTGTCCTTCCACAGGCCCCATGGCCACTCATAGGCCCCATATCCTCCCAGAAGCCCATGTCTTCTCAGAGGCCCTGTGTCTCGTATACTCCCAGAGGCCCCATATCCCATGTCTTCCCACAGGCCCAGTGCCCGTATCCTCCTAGTGGCTTTGTGTCCTATGTCTTCCCAGCAGCCTCGTGTTTTTCCACTTGGCCCGTGTCTTTCCAGTGGCCCTGGACCTGTGTCAGCCCACAGAACATGTGTCCTCCCATTGCCCCATGTCCTTTCACACACACCAAATCTTCCCTAGAACCTGTGTCCACCACAATGCCCTGTGCCCTGTGTCCTCCCTCAGACCCCATTTCCTGTGTCCTCCCAGAGGCCCTGTGTCCTGTGTTCTGCCAAAGGCCCTGTGTCCGCACAGAAGCCCCATGCCCTGTGTCCTCCCAGTGGCCTAGTGTCTTCCCAGAGGCCCCATGTCCTCCCAGAGTCCCTGTGTCCTCTCAGAGCCCCTGTGTCCTGTGTCCTCTCAGAGGCCCCATATCAGTTGTTCCCCCAAAGGATCCATGTCCCTTGTCCTTTTAGAGGCCCCGTGTCTTCCGAGGGACCCTGTGTCCTCCAAGAGTCCCAGTTTTCTCCCCCAGGTCCGGTGAGATATGGCTTCCCTGAGGTCCCATGTCCAGTGTCCTCCCAGGGGCCTTGTATCTGGTGTCATCCCACAGGACCCCTTTCCTCACACAAGCCCCATGTCCTCTCCCAGGCCCCGAGTCTTCTCCTGACCCTAGTTCCACCACGATGCCTCATGTCCTGTGCCCTCACAGACACCATGTCCTGTGTAGTCCCTGAGGCCCCGTGTCCTTCTACAGGCTCCATTTTCTCCCACAGGCTCTGTGTCCTATGTCCTCCCAGAGGCCCTGTGCCCTGTGTTGTCCCACAGGCCCCATGTTCTCCCAGAGAGCCCATGTCCTGTGTCCTCCCAGAGGGCTCGTGTTCTTTCAGAGGCCCACGTCCTAACATGAGTCCTGTTGTCCTTGCAGAGGCCCCATGTCCTCCCAGATGACCTGTGTCATATGTCCTCCTAGAGGTCCTGTGGCCTACCAGAGGCCCCGTGTCCTCCAAGAGGCCCACTGTTGCGTGTCCACACAGAGGCACTGTGTCCCATGTCCTCCCAGAGGCCCTGTTTCCCTTGTCCTCCTAGAGGCTTAGTCTCTTCCCAGAGTCCTTGTATCCTCACAGAGCCTCTGGGTCCTGTGTCCTCCCAAAAGCCCTGTGTCATTTCACAGGCCCCTTTTTCCTGTATCCTCCCAGAGGCCTCATGTCTCATGTTCCCCTAGAAGCCCCATGTCTTCCCAGTGGCCCCATGTCCTCTCAGAGGTCACACGTCCGTTTTCCTCCCTGAGGCCACATGTCCTCTCAGAGGCCCAAATTCCTCCCAGAGGCCTGGTGTCCTATGTCCTTCCAGAGACCACAAGTTCTCCCACAGGCTCCGTGACCAACCACCGGAGCCATGTTCTTCCCAAGGCACCGTGTCCTCCCAATGCCCCTCGTCCCATGTCCTCCTGGAGGCCCCATGTCCTGTGCCCTCCCAGAGGACCCGTGTTATCCAAGAGGCCCTGTGTACTTCCACAGGCCCCGTGTCCTGCGGCCGCCCAGAGGCTCCAAGTCATCCCACTTGCCTCGTGTCTTGTGTCCATCCAGAGGCCCGGTGTCCTCCCAGAGGCCCAGTACCCTGTGCCTCTCAGATGCCCTCTGTCCTCTCACAGGCTCTATGTCCTCCTAGAGGCCCCATGTCTTAACAGAGCCCCCATGTCCTGTGTCCTCCTAGAGGCCCCATGTCCCTTATCCTCCTACAGGCTCCATGTCCTGTGTCTTCCCAAGGATATCATGTCCTCCCAGAGGCCCCATGTCCTTCTACTTGCCCCATGTCATACCAGAGGCCCTGTGTCCTGTGTCATCCCACAGGACCCGTGTCCTCCCATAAACCCACATCCTCCTACAGGCCCCAAGAATTCCCCAGACCCTGTGTCCTACTGTGGCCCCGTGTCATCCCAGAGACCCCATGTCCCCGTGTCCTCACAGATGCACCATGTCCCACATCGTTCCTGTGGGACATGTCCGCCCAGTGGACATGTGTTCTTCCAGAAGCACCATTCCCTTTGTCCTCCCATAGGCCTCATGTTCTGTGTCCTCTCAATGGCCCTGTGTCCTCTCACAGGCCCCATGTCCTCCAGAAGCCCTGAGTGATTGCAGAGGCCGAGTGTCCCATGTCCTCCCACAGGCCCCGTGTCCCGTGTCTGCCCAGAGGCTCCATGTCATCCCACTTGCCCCATGTATTGTGTCCACCCAAAGGCCCAGTGTCCTCCCAGAGGCCCAGTACCCTGTGCCTCCCAGAAGCCTTGTGTCCCATGTCCTCCCACAGGCCCTTGTCCTGTGTCCTTCCACATGCCCCGTGTCCTCTCACAGGCCCCATGTTCCATATCCTCTTAGAGGCTCCATGTCCTGTCTCTTCCCAGGGGCCTCATGTCCTCCCAGAGGCCCCATGTCCTTCCACTTACCCCATGTCATACCTATATCCTGTGTCATCCCACAGAACCTGCGTCCTTCCATAAACCCACATCCTCCCACAGGTCCCAAGGCTTCCCCAGAGCCTGTGTCCTTCTGAGGCCCCATGACACCCCAGAGGCCCCGTGTCCCCATGTCATCACAGAAGTACCATGTCCCATGTCATCCCAGAGGCCCCTTGTCCCATGTTCTCCCAGAGTTCCCTTTTTGTCCCAGAGGACCTTTGTCCTCCTTGAGGCCCAGTGTCCTGTGTCCTCCCAGAGGCCCCGTGTCATCCCAGAGGCCCTGTGACTCTTGTTCTCTAAGAGGCCCATTATCTAGTGTCCTTCCATGGACCCCGTGTCTTCCTACAAGGCCCGTTTACTCCCAGATGCCCTGTGTCTTCCACCAGGTCCCATGACCTGTGTCCTCCCACAGGCCCAGGGTCCTGTATCCTCCCACAGCACCCTTCTCTTTCCAGAGGCCCCATGTCCTCCCACAGGCCCAGAGGCCCTGTGTCCTCCTATAGGCCCCGTGCCCTTCCATAGACCCCATGTTCTCCCAGAGGCCCAGTGGGCCAGGTCCTCTCTGAGGCCCCATGTCCCACATTCTCCCAGAGTCCCCATGTCCCCCCAGAGGCCCCAAGTCCTCCTAGAGGCTCTGTGTTCCTTTTCCTCCCAGAAGCCCCATGTCCTGTGTCTTCCCAAAGTCCCCTTGTTGTCCCAGAGGCCCAGTGTCCTCCGAGAAGCCCAGTGTCCTGTGTCCTCCCAGAGGCCCCGTGTCCTCCCAGAGGCCCTGTGACTCGTGTTCTCCTAGAGGACCCTTGTCTAGTGTCCTTCTAAGGGCCCCGTGTCATCCTACAGGGCCCAATTCCTTCAAGAGGCCCCGTGTCATCCCACAGGCCCGTGTTCTGTGTCCTCCCAGAGGACCCATGTCCCATGTCCTCCCCAGGCCCCTGTCCTCCTATAAGCCTCATGTTCCCTGTCTTCATTGAGGCTCCAAGTCATTTGTCTTACTGGAGACCTCTAGTCCACCCAGACTCCCTGTATCCTGCACAGGCCCTGTGTCTTCCCAGAGGCCCCATGTCCACCCACAGGACCTGTGTCCTCCCACAGGCCCCGAGAATTCCCCAGACCTTGTGTCCTCTCTGAGACTCCGTGTCCAGTGTACTCCCACAGGCCTCATGCCTTGTGTCCTCCCAGAGGCCCTCTGTCCCATATCTTCCCAGAGATCCTGTGTCCTCCCAGAGGCCCCAGGTCCTCCCACCATTTGTGTGACCTCCCAGTGGTCATGTTTCCTCCCAGAAACTCCTAGCCCTAACCCAGGCACCATATCCAACTACAGACTCTGTGTCCCATTTCCTCCCACAGGCTCCAATTCCTTCGAGTCCCAGTGTCTGTGTCCTCCCAGAGGCCCCATGTCCCATGTCCTTCCAGAGGCCCATTGTCCTCTCATCTGCCCTGTGTTCACCCACAGGCCCTGTGTCCTTGCAGAGACACCATGTACAACCAGACGCACCATGTCCCCTGTCCTCCCAGCGGCCCCATGTCCTGTGTCCTCCCACAGGCCCCATGTCCTCTCAGAGGCCCTGTGTTCCATGTCCTCCTAGATACCCCATGTCCTATATTCACCCAAAAGCCCTGTGTTCACCCAAAGACCCCATGCTTTCCCACAGGCCCCTTGTCCTGTATCCTTCAACAGGACCTGTGTCTTCCCAGAGGCCCCATGTCCTCCCACAGGCCCAATGTCCTGGGTCCTCCCAGAGCCCCATGTCCCGTGTCTTTCTGGAGGCCCTGTGTCCTCCCACAGGCCCCATTTCCTGTGTCCTCCCAGAGGCCTAGTGTCCGTGTCCTCCCAGAGTCCCCATGCCCTCCCATAGGCCCCATGTACCATGGCTTCTCTGAGGACACTTGTCTGACCATAGGCCCTATGTCCTGTGTCCTCCCAGAATCCCTGTGTCCCATGTCCTCCCATTGGCCCCATATCCGTTGCCCTCCCAGAGGCCCTGTGTCTCGTGTCATCGCAGAGTCACTGTGTCCTCTCACAGGTCCCGTGTCTTCCGAGAGTCCAAGTGACCTCTCAGAGACCTTGTGTCCTGTGTCCACCAAGAGGATGTGTGCCCCCTGTCCTCCCAGGGGCCCCTTGTCCTCCCACAGGCACTGTGATCTCCCAGATTCCCCATATTCTCCTAGAGGACCCTTGTTCTGTGTCCTCCCAGAGGCTCCATGTCATCCCAGAGACACTAGTCCTCCCACAGACCCCATGTCCTGTGTCCTATCAAAGGACCCCTGTCCCATGTCCTCCCAGAGCACACATGTACCTTGTCATCCCAAAAGACCTGTGTCCTATGTCCACCCATAGGCTCCGTGTCCTCCCACATGCCCCATGTCTGGAGTTCTCCCAGAATCTCCACGTCCCATGTCCTCCCAAGGCTCCATGTTCTCCCACAAGCCCCGTGTCCTGTCTTTCTACAAGACCCGTGTCCTTGCAGAGGCACCTTATTATCCCACAGGCTCAGTACCCTGTGTCCTCCTAGAAGCCCCATGTCTCATGTCTTCCCAGAGGCCCAGTGTACTCCTACAGGCCTTGTGTCCCATTTCCTCCCAGATACCCATTGTCCTGTGTTCTCCCAGATACCCTATGTGCCGTGTCATCCCAGAGATTCTGTGTTCTCCCACGGGCCCTGTGTCCTGAGTCCTCCCAGAGGCCTTGTGTCTCATGTCCTCTCAAAAGTCTGATGTCCTCCCAAAGGTCCCTAGGCCTCCCTGATGCCCTATTTTTCCCACAGGCCCATGTCATCCTAGAGGTCCTGTGTCTTCTCACAGGCCCCATGTCCTCCCAAAGGACCCATGTCTCATGTTCTCCCAGAGTCCCCATGTCCTCACAGAGGCCCCGTGTGTTCCCAGAGGCCCTATGTCATGTGTCCTCCCAAAGGCCTCATATCCATTGTCCTCCCCGAGGCCACATGTTCTCACAGAGGCCCCATGTCCTCCCATAGATGCCATGTCCCGTGTCCTCCCATAGGCCTTGTGGCCACCCTGAGGCCCCATGACCTCTCAGAGGCCCAGTGTCCCCGTGTCCTCCTAGAGGCCCCATGTCCAATGTCCTCTGAGAGGCCCTGTGTCCCTTGACCTTCAGGAGGCCTTGGTCCTCTCAGAGGCCCCGGGTTCTCATAGAGGCCTTGTGTCTTCCCAGAGGCCATGTGACCTCACAGAGGCCCGGTGTCCTGTGTCCATTCAGAGGACACATGTCCTGTGTCCTCCCAGAGGCCCAAGTCTGCCAGAAGCGCCCTGTCCCATGTATTCCCAGAGGCCCCATGCCCCCTTTCTATCAGAGTCCCCATGACCTCTCAGAGGCCCCATGACCTCTTGTGTACATCTTGTGTTCTCCCACAGGCCCCATGTCCTCCCATAGGCCCCGAGTCTTCCTCAGACCATTTCCACCCTGAGGCCCCAGGTCCAGTGTGCTCCCACAGGCCTCATGTCCTGTGTCCTCCCAGAGGCTCAATGTCCCATGTCCTCCCAGAGGCCCCTAGTTCTGTGTCCAACCAGAGGCTGCTTGTGCCGCCAAATTCCCCGTGCCCTCCCACAGAGCCCTTGTCCTTCCAGAGACCCTGTATTGCATGACTTTGCAAAGGCCCCAAGTCCCATGTCTTTCCAGAAACCCCGTGTCTACAAAGAGACCCCCGTGTCACATGTCTTTCCAGAGGCTCTGTGTCCCGTGTCCTCCCGGAGGCCCCATGTCCTCCCAGAGCTCCAGTGTCCTCCCACAGGCCCTGTGTGCACCCAGAGGCTCCATGTCACATGTTTTCGCAGAGGGCCCAAGTCCTCCTAGAGACCTCATGTCCCATGTTATCCCATAGGCCCTGTGTCCTGTGTCGTCCCAGAGGCCCTGTGTCTTCCCACAGGCCCCTTATCCTCTCAGAGCTCCCGTGTTCTTCCACAGACCTCATGTCCTCCTAGAGGCCCCATGTACTCCCAGAGACTCCATGTCACAAGTCCTCCCAGTGGCCCCAAGTCATTCTAGAGGTCCCGTGTTCCATGTCCTTGCAGAGGCTTGGTGTCCTCCTACAGGCCCCGGGTCCTGTGTCCTCCTAGAGGCCCCATGTCCACACAGAGGCCCTGTGTTCCGTGTCCTCTCAGAAGTCCAGTGTCCTCCCAGAGGCCCTGTTTATTCCCAGTGGCCCTGTGTCCTGTGTCTACCCAGGAGACACGTGTCCTGTTTCCTCCCACAGGCCCCATGTTATCCCAAAGGCCCTGTGACCTCCCAGAGGACAGGTGTGCTCCCAGAGGTCCCTTATTCTGTGTCCTCCCAGAGACCCCATGTCCTCCCTGAGTCCCCATATCCTTTCCAGGCCCCATGTCCTGTGTCCTCTGGGAGGTCATGGGACCTCTGGGAGGACATGTGGCCTCTGCAAGGACATGGGGACTCTGGGAGAATATTTGACATGGGGCCTCAGGGAAGTCATGGGACACAAGGCCAGTGGGAAGACATGGGGCATGGTCCCTCTAGGAGAACATGGGACAAGGGGTCTCTGGGAGGACACGGGACCTCGGGTGGGACACTGGGCCTGTTGTAGGACAAGGTGATTGTGGAAGGACACGGGGCCTCTGGAATGACCCAGGACACACAGCCTCTGGGAGGACACTGGACATGGGACCTCAGGGAGGACATGGGACACAGGGAATCTGGGAGTAATTGAAGCCTCTGGGAGCCCACAGGGCCTCTGGGAGGACACGGGGCCTCTGGGAGAGCAAAGGGCCTCTGGAAGGACAGTACATGGGGCCTTTGGGAGGACACAGGGCCTCTGGGAGGATACAGGACAAGGGCCCTCTGGGAGGACACCTGACTCGGAGTCTGCTTGAGACCACGAGGCCTCTGGGAGAACATAGGGCCTGTGGGAGGACATAGGAAATGGAGCCTCTGGGATGACACATGACACAGGGTCTCTGGGAGGACACAGGGCCTAAGTGAGGACATGAAGACTCTGGGAGAACATGGGACATGGGGACTATGGGAGGACATGGGAACATGGGACAGGAGGCCAGTGGGAGGACAAGAGACTTCTAGGAAGACAAGGGACCTCTGGGACTACATCGGACTTCTGAGAGGACACAAGACTCGGGGCCTCTGGGAGAACTTGAGTCAGTGGGGGGACATAGGGACTATCTGAGGCAATGGGACACGAGGCTTGTGGGATGACACAGGCCATGGGGCCTCTTGAAAGACATAGGATACTGGGACTCTGGGAGAAATTGGGATTCGGGGCCTCTGGGAGGACCCAGGCCTTTGGAAGGGCTTGGGGCCTATGGAAAGACAGGGTACCTCTGGAAGGACACAGTACCTCTGGGAGGACAAAGAGGCCTCTGGGAAGATAGGGTACACAGACCATCTGGGAGGACACATGACACTGGAATTCTGGGAGAACATGGGATATGTGCCATCTGGGAGGACACAGGATATGGGGCCTCTGGGAGGACATGGGGGCTCTAGAGTTCAAAGACCTTGGGCCTATGGAAGAACACATGGCCTCTGGGAGGAAAATGGACACATGACCTCTAGGATGACATGGGGCCTCTGGGAGGACACAGGACATGGAGTCTGTGAGATGACATGAGGCCTCTGGGAGAACACAGGATACAGGGACCTTGGGAGGACATAGGGACTCTGAGAGGACACGGGGCCTCTGGGCGGACACTAAGTCTCTGAGAGTACAAGGGACATGGGACCTCTAGGAGGACACAGGAGTCAGGGCCTCTGAGAGGACACAGGGACACTGGGACTCAGGGAGGAAATGGGGTCTCTGGTAGGCCTGGGCCTCTGGGATTACACAGGACCTGGGTCCTGTGGGTGGACACAGAGCATGTGGGAGGACACGGGCCATCTGTGAGGACACAGAACATGGGATCTCTTGGAGGTCACATGACACTCGACCTCTGGGAGGACACAAGGCTCTGAGAGAACACAGGGACTCTGGCAGGATACTGGGCCTTTGTGAGGACACGGAGACTCTGGGAGAACACGGGGCCTCTAGGAGAACAAGGAGCCTCTGGGAGGACACAGGACACAGGGCCTGGGGTATACACAGGACATGGGGCCTCTGGGAGGATGCCAGGCCTGTGGGAGGACAAAGGACACAGAGCCTCTAGGAGGACACAGGACATGGGGTCTGTGAGAGGACATAGAACACGCAGGTTGTGGGAGGACATGGGGCATGAAGCCTCTGGGAGGACACAGGACAAGGAACTCCTGGAGAACATTGGACTTCTGGGAGGACACGGGGCCTCAGGGAAGACATGGGGACATTGGGTGGACACAGATCCTATGGGAGAAATCGGGACACAGGGCCTGTGGGATATTTGACATGGGGCCTCTGGGAGGACACAGCATACAGGACCACTGGGAGAACATGGGACTCGGGGCCTCTGGGATGACTCGGGGCCTCTGGGATGACACGGGGCCTATGGGAGGACATGGTACCTCTGGGAGGACACGGAACCTGTGGGAGGATGCGGGGCCTCAGGGAAGACATGGGACACAGGACCTCTGGGACAACACAGGACATGGGGCCTCTGTGTGGACTCGGGGCCTCTTGGAGGTCACGGGCCCTCAGGAGGATACAGGGCCTCTGGAAAGACATTGGATTTGGGGCCTTTGGGAGGACATGGGGTACGGGGCACCTAGGAGCACACAGGGCAGCTGTGAGGGCATGGGATTTGGGGGGCTATTGGGGGCTTGTGGGAGGACATGGAACACATGACATCTGGAGGACACGGGACACAGGGCCTGTTGGTGAATAAGGGGACTCTAGAAGTCAAAGACCATGAACTTCTGGGAGGATAGGTGGTCTCTGGGAAGAAAACAGACACGAGACCTCTGGGAGGACATGGGGCCTCTGGGAAGACATGGTGCCTTTAGGAGGACACAAGACACAGGGCCTCTGTGGGAACAAATGACATGGGTCCTCTGGGTGGACATAGGACACGAGGCCTGTGCGATGACACAGGCAACTGGGAGGACATGAGGTCTCTGAGAGGTCACATGACACTGGGTCTCTGGGAGGACACAGGGCCACAGGGAGGACATGAATATGGGGCATGTAGGAGGACAATGGGGCTCTGCAATGAAATTGGGCCTCTGGTAGGACACAGGACACATGGGCTTGGGGAGGATATGGGGCCTCTGTGAGGCTACAGGACATGGAGCCTGTGGAAGGACACAGGACATGGGGCAGACACAGGACAGGGGGCCTGTGCGAGAACACTGGGCATGTAGTAGGACACAGTGCCTCAGGGACTACACAGGACACGGGGCCTGTGAGAGAACTGGGACCTGTAGGAGGACACAGGGCATCAGGGAATACACAGGATACGGTGCCTGTGGGAGGACACAGGGCATCATGGTGGACACAGGATCTGGGATGACTTGGAGCCTGTGGGAGGATATGGGGATTGTGTGAGAACACTGGTCCTGTGAGATGACATGAGACACATGGCCTCATGTGGACATGGCACCTCTGGGAGGACATGGGCCCTCAGGGAGTACATGGGGCCTCTGGAAAGATACGGGGCACAGGGCCTCTGGGAGCACACAGGATATGTGTAAGAAAATGGGAATTTGGGGGCTCACGGGAGCCTCTGGGAGGATCTGGGACACACAACATCTGGAGGACACGGGACATGGGGGCTGTGGGAGGACACAGGGGCTCTAGAAGACAAAGACCATGGGCATCTGGGAGAAAATGCAGTCTCTGGGAGAAAAATGGACACAGGACCTCTGGGAGGACATGGGACCTCTGGGAAGACAGGGGGTCTTTAGGAGGACATGGGATACAGGGCCTCTCTGGGGACAAAGGACATGGGGTCTGGGAGGATGTAGGTCACAGGACCTGTGAAATAACATGGGCCACCTGGAGGACACGGGGCCTCTCAGAGGACACAGGACATTGGGTCTCTGGGAGGACATGGGGCCTCTGCGAGGACATGGATACTCTGAAAGGACACAGGGCCTCTGGGAGGACACAGGACCTCAGAAGGAACATGGACATGGGGCATGATGGAGAAAAATGGGCTCTACGATGAAATTGGGCCTCTGGGAGGTCACAGAACATGAGGGCTCGGGGAGAACACTGGGCCTCTGTGAGGTTACAGACACGGGGCCTGTGGGAAGACACAGGACATGGGGCCTATAGGAAAACACGGGGTCTGTAGGAGGACACAGTGCCTCAGGGACTACACAGGACACAGTGCTTGCAGGAGGACACAGGACACAGGGCATCATGGTGGACACAAGCTCTGGGGAAGACTTGGAACCTGTGGGAGGACATGGGGCTTGTGTGAGAACACGGGTCCTTTGGGATGACACGAGACACATAGCCACTGTGAGGACACTGGACATGGGGCCTCAGGGAAGACATGGGACATGGGGCATCTGGGATGACACAGGACATGGAGCCTATGAGAGGACACAGGACATGAGGCCTGTGGGAGGACATGGGGCATGGAGCCTCTGGGAGGACACAGGACAAGGAACTCTGGGAGAACATTGGACTTCTGGGAGGACACCAGACACTGGGCCTCTGGGAGGCACGGGGCTGTTGGGTGGACACAGGGCCTATGGGAGGAATCAGGACACAGAGCCTGTGGGATGACATTTGACACGGGGCCTCTGGAAGGACACAGCATACAGGGCCACTGGGAGAACCTGGCACTTGGGCCTCTGGAAGCACATGGGGCATGTGTGAGGGCTCTGGAATTTGGGGGCTCACGGTGCCTCTGGGAGGACATGGGACATGCAACATCTGGATAACAGGACACAGGGCCTTGTGGAAGGATATGTGGGCTCTAGAAGACAAAGACCACAGGCCTCAGGGAGAAAATGTGGTCTCTGGGAGGAAAATGGACATGGGACCTCTGGGAGGATATGGGGCGGGAAGACACGAGGCCTATAGGAGGAGACAGCACACAAGGCCTTTGTGGGGACAAATGACATGGGGCCTCTGGGAAGATATAGGACACGGGGCCTATGCAATGACACAGGCCACTGGGTCGACACAGAGCCTCTGAGAGACACAGGACACAGGGCCTCTGGGAGGACACATGACACCAGGTCTCTGGAGGACACAGGGCCTCTGCAAGGACACGGGGACTCTGGGATGGCACGGGGATTCTGGGAGGAGATAGGGCCTCAGGGAGGACATGGACATGGGGCATGTCGGAGGACAATGGGGATATGCAATGAAATTGGGCCTTGGGGAGAACACAGGACATGACGGCTTGGGGAGGACAACGGCCTCTGGGAGGACACGGGCCACAGGGCCTCTGTGAGGTTACAGGACACGAGGCCTGTGGGAGGATATGGGACACAGGGCCTCTGGGAAGACACAGGAAATAAGGCCTCTGGGAGAACACAGGGCCTCTGGGAAGACATGAGACAAAGGGCCTCTGGGAGGACACAGGACAGGACCTTTGGGAGGACTCAGGGCCTCTGGAAAGACACAATACACGGGGCCTGAGGGAGGACATGGGGACTCTGTGTGAACACAGGGCCACTGGGAGGACACAGGACATGGGGCCTCTGGGAGGATATGAGACACAGGGCCTATAGCAGGACACAGGGCCTCATGGAGGACATGGGTTCTGTGGGAGGACACTGGGAACAGGTCCTGTGGGAGGACACAGGACACGGGGCCTCTGGGAGGACATGGGGCCTCGGGGAGGACATGGAATATGTGTCTTTTGGGAGGACATGGGACACGGAACCTTTGCTAGGTCACAGCACCTCTGGAATACATAGGGCCTATGGATGGACACGGGGCCTATGGGAGGACATGGGACACAGGCCTGTGGAAGGGCGCTGGGAGTCTTGGAAGACACAGAACACAGGGCCTCTGGGAGGACACAGGACACGGTACTTTGGAAGGATAATGGGACTCTGGAAAGACACGGGCCATGGGGCTAACGGAGGACACAAGGACTCTGAGCAGATATGTGACACGTGGTCGCTTGGAGGACACAGGACAAGGGATGTTTTGGAGGACATGGAAAATGGGGCCAGTGGGAAGACACTGGGCCTCTGGGAAGAAATGGGACACAAGGCCTCTGGGAGGACATGGGACACTGGTCCTGTGGAAGGGCACAAGGCCTCTGGTTGAATATCTGTCCTGTCAGAATACCCAGGACACCAGACATTTGGGAGGACACAGTGCCTGTGGGAGGACATGTAGCCTCTGTTTGGACAAGGAGCCTCTGGTAGGACCCAGGAGATGGGATCTGTGGGAGGACATGGAGCCTCTGGGGGGACACAAGGCCACTGGAAAGACATGGAACACAGGGCCTCTGGAAAGACACGGGGCCTCTGAGAGGTCACAGGGACTCTGGGAGAACATGGGACATTCGTCCTCTGGGAGAACATAGGACACAGGGCTTGGGAGGACACGAGGCCAGTTGTAGGGCACTGGACCTGTGGGAGGACACGGGACCATTGGAAGGACACAGGTCCCTTGGGAAGACATGGGGCCTCTGGGAGGACATGGGGCATTGGTCTGTGGGAGGGCACGGGGCCTCTGAGAGGACACAGGGATGCTGGGAGTACACAGGGCCTCAGGGAGGACACAGACATCAGGCATGGCACACATCAGTGGGGCTATGCAGTGAAACTAGGCCTCTGGGAAGACACAGGACATGAGGGCTTGGGGAGGACACAAGGCCTCTGTGAGGTTACAGGACATAGGGCCTGTGGGAGGACATGGAACAAGGGGCCTCTGGAAAGACACGGGGCCTCTGGAATGACACAGGACACGGGGCCTCTGAGAGTACATGGGACCTCTGGCAGGACACAGGCTTTGTGGGAGGACACCGGGCACAGGTCCTGTGGGAGGACACAGGACACGAGACCTATAGGAGGACAAGGGCCCTCGGAGAAGACATGGAACACATGTCCTTTGGGAGGACATGGGCCACAGAGCCTCTGCTATGTCACAGGGCCTCTGGGAATACACGGGGCCTGAGGGTAAACATGAGACCTCTGGGAGGACATGGGACACAAGGTTTCAGTGTGGACACAGGACATAGTGCCTGTGAGAGGACATGGGACACAGGCCTCTGCAAGGATACTGGGACTCTGGGAAGACACGGGACACAGGGCCTCTGGGAGGACACAGGACATGGGTCCTTTGGAAGAACAATGGGCCACTGGGAAGACACAGGACATGAGTGCTAAGGGATGACACAAGGACTCTGAGCAGACAAGTGACACATGGCTCCTTGGAGGACACAGGACAAGGGGACTTTGGAGGACACAGGAAATGGGGTCTGTGGGAGGGCACTGGGCCTCTGGGAAGACACAGGACACAGGGCCTCTGGGAGGAAATGGGACACTGGTCCTGTGTAAGGGCACGGGGCCTCTCGTTGGACATGGGTCCTGTCGAAGGACCCAGTATATGGGCCTTGTGGGAGGACACGGTGCCTCTGCTTGAACATGGGGCCTCTGGGAGGACATGGGACATGGGACCTGTGGGAGGACACGGGGCCCCTGGGAGGACACTAGGACTCTGTGTCTTCCCAGAGGCCCATCTCCTCCCACAGGCCCAGTGTCCTTTGTCCTCCCCAAGGACCGTTGTCCTCCCAAAGGACCCGTGTCCTCCCAGAAGACTTGTGTACTCACAGAGGGCCCATGACTCCGTATCCTCCCAGGGTACCCGTGTCCTGTGTCATCCCATAGGCCCCATGTCCTGGGACCTCCAAGAATCCCAGTGTCCTCACAGAGGCCCTGTGTCCTCACAGAGGGCCCATGTCTTCGTGTCCTCCCAGGGTCCCAATGTCCCGTGTCATCCCAGAGAGCCAAGCCCTAGCACAGGCCCTGTATCCTCCCAGAGGCCACATGTCCTGAGTTCTAGAGACCACATATCCTGAGTCCTCCTAGAGGCCCAAAGTTCTGCAGAACCTGTGTCCCACATCCTCCCAAGAGGCCCCATGTCCCGTGTTTTCCTAGAAGGACCATGTCCCATGTCCACCAACAGGGTCCATGTCCTGTTTCCTCCCAGAGGCCCCAAGTCCCATGTCATTCCAGAGGTCCCGTATCCCATTTTTTCCCACATGCCCTTTGTCCTATGTCCTCCTAGAGACCTTGTGTCCTGAGTCCTCCCAGAGGCCACGTGTCCTCCCAAAGGCCCCATGTCCTCCCACAGGCATCGTGTCTTCCAAGAGGCCCATGTCCTCCCAGAGGCCCAGTGTCCCTAGTGCTCCTTGAGGACCGTTGTCCTCCCAGAGGCCCCATGTCCTCCTATAGGCCCCTTGCCCTACCACATGACCCATGTCCTGCCAGAGGCCTAATGTCTCAGGTCCTCCCAGAGGCCTCATGTCCCACGTTCGCCCAGAGTCCCCATGAACTCCCAGAGACCCCAAGTCCTCCAGTTCCCCTAGGTCCTCTGTCCTCCCATAGGCCTCAGGTACTTCCAGAGGCCCCATGTCCTCCCAGTGACCCCGTGTCTCACGTACTCCCCAAGGTACTCTGTCTAGTATCCTCCCACAGGCCCCTTGTCCCCCCAGAGGCCCTGTATCCAGTGTCTTCCCAAAGGCCCCAAGTCCCGTGTCCTTCCAGAGGCCCCATGTCTCGTGTCTTCCCAGAGGGCTCGTGTCCCATGTCTTCCCAGAGGCCCCGTATCCTCTCACAGGTTCCATGTCCTCCCAGAGGTCCTGAGTCCCATGTCCCCTGTATCCTGTGTCCTCCCAGAGGCCCTGTGTCCTCCCCGAATTTCTGGGTCATACCACAGATCCTGGGCCTTCCACAGGCACCTTGTCCTTCCAGAGGCCCAGTGTGCCATATCCTCCCAGAGGCCCCAAGTCAGATGTTCTCCCAGAGTCCTTGTATCCTCCCAGAGTCCTTGTATCCTCCCAGAGGCCCTGTATCCTGTGTCCTCCCTGAGGCCCCATGTCCTACCACTGGCCCTGTGTCCTCCAGAGGTCCCGTGCCCTCCCACAGATGCCACTTCCCTCCACAGGCCCAGGATCCTACCAGAGGCTCCATGTCCCAAGTCATCGCACAGGTCCCGTGTCTCATTTCCTTCCAGAGGCCCAGTGTCCTCCCACAGGCCCCGTGTCCACACAGAGTCTCCGTGTCCTCCCACATGTCCTATGTCCTGTGTCCTCCCAGAGGCACAATGTTGCCCTAATGGCCCCTTGTCCTCCCAGAGGCCCCGTGTCCTCTCACAGGGCCAGTGTCCTCCCAGAGGTCCCATGAACTCCCACAGGCCCCATGCCTTCCAAAAGCCCCCAGTTTCCAGTTTCCTCTCAGTAGCCCGGTGTGCCATGTTCTCCCAGTCCCTGTGTCCTCCCAGAAACCCCATATATCATGTCCTCGCAGTGGCCCCATGTCCTGTGTCCTCCCAGAGGCCCCCTGACCCATGTCTTTCCAGAGGTCCAGTGTCCTCCCAGAGGCCCACTGTATCCCCCAAATCCCTGTGCCCTTGCAGAGGCCCCATGTCCTCCCTAGGCCCCGTGTCCTCCCTAGGCCCCGTGTCCCGTGTCTACACAGAGATTCCATGTCTTGTATCCTCCCAGAGGCCCCGTGTCCTCTCCTAGGGACAGTGTCTTCCCAGAGGTCCCATGTACTCCCACAGGCCTTGTGCCCTACCAGAGGCCCCATACCCTTGCAAAAGTCCAGTGTCCATTTTCCTCCCAGAGGCCCCGTGTCTTCCCAGAGGCTCTGTGTCCTGTGTCCTCCCAGAGGCCCCAAGTCTTCCCAGATGCCCTGTGTCCCATATCCTTTCAGATACCCCGTGTTCCATGTTCTCCCTGAGTCTCCATGTCCACCAAGAGGTCCAATGTCCTCCTAGAGGCAGAGTGCCCTTTGTCTTCCTAGAGGCTCCTTGTCATCCCAGAGGTCCCAAGTCCTCCCAGTGGCCCCATGTCTCATCTACTCCCCAAGGACCCATGAGCAGTATCCTCCTAGAGGGCCCATGTCCTGTGTCCACCCACAGGCTCCGTGTTCTCACAGAGACCCCATGTCCTGTGTCCTCCAAGAGGCCCCTTGTCCTTGGTCCTCCAAGAGGCCCTGTGTCCTCCAAGAGGCCCCGTGTCCTCCAGAGGGCCTGTAACCCCATGTCTTCCCAGGGTCCCCATGTCCTGTGTCATCCCAGAGGCCCCATGTCCTCTGTCTTCCCAGAGGCTGCATATCCTCCCACAGGCCCAGTATCCTATATCCTCCCAGAGGCCCTGTATCCTCCCATAGGCCCCATGTCCTCCAAGAGGCCCCTAATATTTGCAGAGGCCCAGCCTACCATGTCTTCTCAGAGGTACCGTGTCCTACCATAAACCCTGAGCTCTACAATAGGCCCCATATTCTCCCTGAGGCCCGGTGTTCTCCCAGAGGCTCCATGTCCCGTGTCTTCCCAGAGGTCCAAAGTCCACTTAGAGACAACGTGTCCCAAGTCCTCCCAGAGACCCATGCCCAGTGTCCTCTCAGAGGCCCCATGTCCTCTCACAGGCCCCATGTCCTCCTACAGGCCCCAGGTCCACCCACAGGCACCATGTCCTCCCAGAAACACTGTGTCCTGTGTCGTCCAGAGGCCCCATGTCCTATTTCCTCCCCAGAAGCCCCTTGTCATCCCCGAGGCCCCGTGTCCCATGTCTTCACAGAGCGCCCATATCTTATGTCCATCCATAGACCCCATTTCCTCCCACAGGTCCCGTGTCCTGTGTACTCCCACAGTCTGCGTGTTCTGTGTCCTCCCACAGGCCTCATGTCCTCAGATAGGCCCAGTGTCACATGTCCTCTCAGAAGCCCCATGTCCTGTGTCTTCCCAGAGGCTCTGTGTCCTCACACAGGCCCCATGTCCTGTGTCCTTCCACAGACCATATGTCCCATGTCTGCCCAGAGACACCATGTCATCCCTCAGGGCCCATGCCCCTTGTCTTTCCAGAGGCCCCGTGTCCTCCCAGAGTCCCCATGTCCTCCCAGAGTCCCCATGTCCTGTGTCCTCCCAGAAGGACTGTGTCAAATGCACTCCAACAGGCCCCATGTTCTGTTTCCTCCAAGAGGACTTGTGACAAGTGTCCTCCCAGAGCCCCATATCCTCCCAGAGGCCCAGTGTCTTTGTCCTTCCAATGGCCTTGTGTCCTCCCAGAGTGCCTGTGTCTTCCCAGTGGCCCCGTGTCCTCCCACAAGCCACATGTCTCGTGTCCTCGCAGAGACCAGAGTTCTGTGTCCTCCAGGGGGCCCAGTATCCCGGGTGCTACAAGAAGTCTCACTTCCTCACATAGGCCTGGGTACTTCTAGAGGCCCCATGTCCTCCAGCAGGACCTGTGTCCTCTCAGAAGCACCATGACCTCAGATAGGCCGAGTGTCCCTTGTCATCCCAGAGGCCCTGTGTCCTGTTCTCTCCCACAGGCCCTTTGTCCTGCGTTCTCCTATAGGCCCCATGTCCCAAGTCCTCCCAAAGGCTACGTGCCCTCCCCCAGGCCCTGTGTCCTCCCACAGGCACCATGTCCTCCCACAGGCCTGTGTCCTCCCACAGGCCCAGTGACCCTTGTCCTCCCAGAGGCCCCAAGTCTTTCCACAGTCTCCATGCACTAACACCGGTCCCGTGTCCTGCCAAAGGCCCAGTGTCCCGAGTCCTCCCTTAGGCCCCATGTCCCATGTATTCCAGAGTCCCTGTTACCTCCCAGTGACCCCAAGTCCTCCCAGTGGCCCCATGTCTCATGTTCTCCCCAAGGACCTGTGTCTAGTGTCATCCGAGAGGCCCAGTGTCCCGTGTTCTCCCAGAGGCCCTGTGTCTTCCCTGAAGCTCGGTTTCTTTTTCCTCCCACAGGCCCCGTGTCCTGTGTCCTACGACAGGATTCGTGTCCTCCCAGAAGCCCCATGTCCTCGCATCGGCCGAATGTCCTGTGTCATCCCAGTGGCCCCATGTCCCATTTCCTTCCAAAGGCCCCATGTCCCGAGTCCTCCCAGAGGCCACATGTCCTCCCACAGGCCCCGTGTCCTCCAACAGGCCCTATGTCCTGTGTCTTCCCAGAGGCCCTGTGTCCTCCTACAGGCCCTGTGTCTTCCCAGAGGCCTGTGTCATCCCACAGGCCCAGTGTCCCTTGTCTTCCTTGAGGACCATTGTCCTCCCAGAGAGGCCCCATGTTCTCCACAGGCCCTGTGCCCTACCACCGGCACCATGTCCTGCCAGATGCCCAGTTTCCTGGGCCCTCCCTGAGGTCCCGTGTCCCACATTCTTGCAGAGTTCCCATGACCGCCCAGAGAACCCAAGTCCTCCCAGTGGCACCATGTATCATGTTCTCCCCAAGGACCCATGTCTAGTATCCTCCCAGAGGACCCGTGTCCTATGTTCTTCCACAGGCCATGTGTCCTCAAAGAGGCTCCGTGTTTCGTGTTCTCCTAGAAGCCCCACGTCCTGTGACTTCCAAGAGGCCGCGTATCATTCCAGAGGCCCAGTGTCCTCCACAGACCTTGCGTCCTGTGTTCTTCGAGAGGCCCCATGTCTTCCCTGAGGATCCGTGTCCTCCCATAGGGCCCATGGCTACATGTCCTCCCAGAGTCCCTGTGTTTCTTTTCATCCTATAGACCCTGTTGCCTGGGTCCTCCAAGGGACCCGGTGCCCTCCCAGAGGGCCCATGTCCCCATGTCCTCCCAGGGTACCTGTATCCCGTCTCATCACAGTGGCCCCAAGTCCCATGTCTGCCTAGAAGCCCCATGTCCTCCCACATGCCCCATGACCCCTGTCCACCCGGAGGCTGCGAGTCCTCCCACATGCCCAGTATTCTATGTCCTCCCAGAGGCCGAGTGACCCATGTCCTCCCGCAGGACCCATGTTCTGTGTCCTCCCAGAAGCCCAGTGTCCAGTGCACTCACAGAGGGCCTGTTTCCTTCCACATGCCCCTTGACTTTCCAGATGCCCCAAGCCTTTTTCTCTGGGAGGAAACAGGACACCAGGACTGTAGGAGGATAAGGGGCCTCAAGGACTACATAAAAAACAGTGCCTGTGGGAGGACAAATGAAATGGGGCCTCAGGGAGGCCACATTGTCTGGGGAAGACTCGGGACCTGCGGGAGGATATGGGATCTGTGGGAGGACACAGATCCTGTGGGAAGACACAAGACACAGGGCCTCTGGTAGGACACAGGGCATGCGAAGGACACGGGGCCTCTGAGAGGACACAAGATATGGGCCCTCTGATAGGACATGGGACACTGGGATTCTGAGAGGACACGGGGCCTCTGGTAGGACACCGGATCAGTGGGAAGGCACAGGTCCTCTGGGAGGACACAGGACATGGAGACTTTGGGGGACACGGGGTTTGTGGGAAGACACAGGACAAGGGGTCTCTGGGAGGACACAGGACACGGGGCCTATGGGGGTCATAGGGTCTCTTGGTGGACAGGGGGCCAATGGGTGAACACAGGTTACAGGACCTCTGGGAGGACACAGGCCCACAGGGAGGACTTGGGACCTCTGGAAGGTCATGGGTCTTAGGGCCTCTGGGATGCCAAGGGGCATGGGTATCTGGGAGCACATAGGGCATGTGTGAGGACACAGGGAATTTGGGGGCACAGGGGGTCTGGGAGAACTTGGGACACAGGGCCTCTGGGAGGACACACGAACTCTTGGAAGACACTGGGTTATGGGCTTCTTGGAGGTGACAGGACATGAAGACTCTGGGGGACAAAGGACGTGGGGCCTCTGGGAGGACACAGGACACAGAGTCTCTGGGAGGACATAGGGACTCTAGGAGGACACGGGGCCTCTGATAGGACACTAGGCCTCTGGTTGGACAGGGGCCATGGGGCCTCTGGGAGGATAAGGGACAGGGGCTACTGGGAGGACACGTGGACATGGGGCCTTTGGGAGGACATGGGGCCTCTGGGAGTACACTGGACATAGAACCCCTGGTATGACATGGGACCCGGGGCCTCGAGGAGGACAAAACATACAGGGCCTATGGGAGAACATGGGACTCCAGGAACGGGGTCTCCTGGAAACCAAGGGACATGGGGCCTCTAGAAGGATATGGGACATGGGGCCTCCGTGTGGTCACAGGACCTCTGGGAGGACATGGGCCCTCAGGTGGGACATGGGGACTCTAGAAGGAAATGGGACTCAGGGCCTGTGGGAGGACATGGGGCCTATTTTAGGGCATAGGGCCTGTGGGACAAAATGGGACCTCAGGGAGGAACAGGCCCTGTGGAAAGACATGGGACTCTCAAGGACATAGGACCTCTGGGAGGTCATCGGATTTCTGGGATGACTCGGGACACTGGGCCTCTGGGATGACATGGTGCTTCTGGGAAAACACAGGGATTGTGGGAGGACAACAGGCCTCTGGAAGTACACAGGGCCTTTGGGAGGACATGAGGCCTTTGTGAGGATACCAGACATGGGGCCCTTCAGATAGAAGAGGACACGTGACCTCTGAAAAGAAACAGGTCATGGGGCCTTTGGGAGGACATGGGACACTCACCCTCTGGTAGGAGAGAGGACAAGGGGCCTTTGGGAGGACACAGGACACAGGGCTTGTGCGATGACACAGGGCCTCTAGGAGGACAAAGGACATGGGGGCTCTTGGAGAAGACAGGTCCTATGAGAGGACATAAGGCCTCTAGGAGGACACAGGTCCTATGTAAAGACACTGGGCTCTGGGAGGTCATGGGACCTCTGGGAGGACATTGGACTTCTGGGATGAAACGGGACACTGGGCCTCTGGGATGACATGGTACATCTGAGAAAACACGGGTTCTGTGGAAGGATAATGGGCCTCTGGAAGGACACGGGTCCTGTGGGAGTACACAAGACACAGAGCTTCTCAAAGAGAAGACTTGTGACCTCTGGAAAAAACAGGACACAGGACCTGTGGTAGGGCACTGGGCCTGTGGGAGGACATGAGACCTCTGTGAGGACACGGGCCCTGTGGAAGGACAAGGGGCTTCTGGGAGGACAAGGGACCTCTGGAAGGACATCGGACATCTGGGAGGACATGGGACACTAGGCCTCTGGGATGACACGAGACACAGGGCCTATGTGAGAACACGGGGCATGTGGGAGACACAGGGACTCTGTGAGGACATGGGGATTCTGGGAAGACATTGGACATGGTGACTCTGGGAGGACATGGGACACGGGGCCTCTGGGAGGACAGGAGACTTGGAGCCTCGAGGAGGACATGGGGCTTGTGGGCAGACATGAGGCCTGTGGGAGGACACAGAGATTCTGGGTAGAAATGGAACACAGGGCCTGTGGGATGACACAGTGGTGTCTGGGACATGGTGTCTGGGAAGACATTGGGCCTTAAGGAGGACATAGTACTCAGGGCCTGTGAGAGGACCCGTGGCCTCTGGGCAGACATGGGACACGGGACCTGTGGGAAGACATGGGACATGGTACCTCTGTGAGGACACAGGGCCACTGGAAGGACACAGGTCACGGGGACTCTGGTTGGAGACAGGGCTTGAGGGAGGACAAGGGGCCTCTGGAGGACACAGGACACCGGGCCTCTGTGAGGACATAGGGCCTGTGGGAAGACACAGGAAATGAGGTCTCTGGGAGGACACAGGACACAGGGCCTATGGGAGAACACCAGGCCTGTAGGAGGACTCGGGGCCACAGGGAGTACAAAGGACACGGTACCTGTAGGAGCACAAAGGGCACAGGGCCTCGGGGAGGACATTTTGGGGAAGACTTAGGGCCTGTGGGAGGACATGAGACTTGTGAAAGGACACAGGTCCAGTGGGATGACATGTGACACAGGGCCTCTGAAACAATAAGGGGCAAGTGGAAGAACACGGGACCTTTCGGAGGACACAAGGCCTCTAGGAAGATACAGGACACGAAGTCTCTAGGAGGATACAGTGCCTGTGGGAGGATACGGGGCCTTTGGGAAGACACAGGGCCTTTTGGAAGACACAGGACATGGTGTCTCTGGGAGGACACAGGACACAGGGCTTCTGCAAAGACACTGGGCCTCTGGGAGGACATGGGGCCTGTGAGAGGACACAGCGCCTCTGGGATGACACCGAACAGAAGGCCTGTGGCAGGACTCAGGATACCAGGCCTCTGGGAGGACACAGGATACAGTGCCTTCAGGAGGAAACGGGTCCTCTGGGAGGACAATGGTACATGGGATATGTGGGAGGACATGGGGTCTCTGGGAGGATACGGGACATGGGGCCCGTGGGCAGACTTGGGGCCTGTGGGAATACAAGGTGCCTCTGGTAGGACATGAGACATTGGGCCTCTGAAAAGACACGGGGCCTCTGGGAGGACATAGAACACGGGTATGTGGGAAGATACAGGACATAGGGCCTCTGGTAGGACACGGTGCAAATGGAAGGACACCAGGCCTCTGGGAGGACAAAAGGCCTCTTGGAGGACACAGGAAATGGAGCCTCTAGGAGGATACGAGACATGGGGCCTGTGGGAAGATACACAACATAGTGCCTCTGGGAGGACACAGGACCCAGGGCCTCTGCAAAGACACGGGGCCTCTGGGAGGACATGGGGCCTGTGAGAGGACACAGGGCAGAGCCTGAGTTCTGTATCTTCCCAGACACCCCTTGTCCTGGATCCTCCCAAAGGCCTCATGTCCTCCCAGAGGCTGTGTCCTCCCAGAGGCCAGTGGTCTGTGTCCTCACAGAGTCCCTGTGTCCTCTCTCAGGCCCTGTGTCCTGTGTCCTCCCAGAGGTCCATTTCCTATTTCAACCCTCAGGACTCTTGTCCTCACACAAGCCCTACATACAATTCCTGTGTCTTTCCCTGACCCTGTGTCCTCCCTGAGGCCCCATTTCCCGTGACCTCCCACAGGCCTCGTATCCTCCCAGGGCCTCATGTCCTGTGTTCTTCCAGAGGTCCACTGTCCAGTGTCCTCTCAGAGGCCAGGATCATTCCAGAGGCCTTGTGTTTGCCCACAGTCCCCATGTCCTCACCAACACTTCATGTCCTGTGTCCTACCAGAGGACCCATGTCTATGTCCTCCCAGAATCTCTATTTCCTATGTCCTCCCAGAGGCCCTCTGTCCCGAGTCCTCCCACAGGCCCCTTGTTCTCCCAACAGTACCGTGCCTCCCAGAGGTCCCGTCTATATGTCTGTGTGTCTGTGGGTCTGTGTTTCTGTGTGTGTCTTTGTGTCTCTGTGTCTGTGTGTCTCTGTGTCTGTCTATGAGTCTGTGGTTGTGTCTGTGTCTGTGTCTGTGTCTGTGTGCCTTGCCTTTGTTTCTGTGTCTGTGTGTCTGTCATTTTGCATCTATGTATGTATCTGTGTGTGTGTTTGTCTGGGTGTCTCTGTGTCTGTGTGTGTGATTGTGACTCCCTCTTTGTGTCTGTGTGTGTCACTGTGTCTGTGTTTTTCTATCTGTGTGTGTGTATGTGTGTGTGACTCTGTGTCTGTGTATGTGAGTCTGTGTGTCTGTGCGTGATTGCGAGTCTATCTTTGTGTCTGTGAGTTTGTGTTTCTCTGTGTCTGTATGTGTTTCTGTCTGTGTATCTATCTGTGTGTCTGTGTGTGTCTGTGTGTCTGTCTGGGTGTCAATGTGTTTGTGTTTGTGTGTCCGTGTCTGTGTGTCTGTGTGTCTGTCTGGGTATCTGTGTGTCTGTGTGTCCATCTGTGAGCCTGTGTGTCTGTTTGTCCATCTGTGAGTCATTGTGTGTGTCTCTGTGTGTCTCTGTATGTATCTGTTTGTGTGTCTGTGTGTCCTTCTGTCTTTGTGGCTGTGTGTGTGTCTGTGTCTGTGTGTCTGTGTGCCTTTGTGTCCATGTGTCCAACTATGTGTCTGTGTGTCTTTGTGTCCACCTGTGTGTCTTTGTGAGTGTCTGTGTGTGTGTGTGTCTGTGTATTTGTGTCAATGGGTGTATGGGTCTGGGTGTTTGTGTGTGTATCTGTGTGTCTACCTATGTGTCTTTGTGTTTTTGTCTGTGTATCTATATTAGTGTCTGTGTGTCTATGTGTCTGTGTGTCTGTGTGTATTTCTGTGTGTTTGTGTGTCTGTGTGACTGTCTGGATTTTTGTGGGTCTGTGTATCTGTGTGTCTGTCTGTGTATCTCTCTGAGTGTCTGTGGGTCTGTGTGTCTGTGTGTTTGTTTGTGTGTCTTTGTTTTGTGTGTGTGTCTCTGTTTGGGTATCTGTGTGTCTGTCTGTATGTGTCTATATCTGTGTGTCTGTGTGTGTATGTGGGTATGTCTGTGTGTCTGTTTCTCTGTGTGTCTGTGTGTGTCACTATGTCTTCCTTAGTCTGTGTGTGTGTGTGTGTGTATGTGTCCATGTGTCTGTCTGAGTGTGTGTGTGTGTCTATGTGTCTGCGTGTGTGTGGATGTGTGTCTGTGAGTGTGTGTCTGTCTGTGTGGGTGTTTGTCTGCTGTGTCTGAGTTTGTCTGTGTGTCTATGTGTATGTGTCTGTGTATTTGTGTCTGTGTGTCTGTTTTTCTCTCCGTGTTGTCTGTGTGTCTGTGTGTGTGTCTTTGTATCTGTGTGTGTCTGTTTGTGTATCTGTGTGGCTTCATGTGTGTCAGTGTGACTCTGTATGTGTCTGTGTTTCTGTGTTTTTGTCTGTGTTTCTGTGTGTCTTTGCATCTCTCTGTGTGTCTGTGTGTGTCTACGTGTCTATCTGTATGTGTCAGTGTGTCTGTCTGTTTGTCTGTGTGTCTGTCTGTGTGTCTGTGTTTGTGTGTATCTGTGGGTCTGTGTATCTGTCTGTGTGTCTGTGTATTTATCTGTCTGTGTTCATGTGCCTGCATGTCTGTGTGTCTCTCTGTGTATCTGTGTGTCTGTGTATGTGTTTATCTGTGTGTGTATCGTTGTGAGTGTGTGTCTGTGTGTGTGTCAGTTTGTCTGTGTGTATTTTTGTGTCTATGTATATGTCTCTGTGCGTGTCTGTGTGTCTGTCTCTGTGTCTTCCTTTCTGTGTCTGTATGTCTGTCTGTGTGCCTATGTGTGTGTCTTGTGTCACTGTGTGTGTCTGTGTGTGTCTGTGTGAGTGTGTGTTTGTGTCTGTGTGCCTTTCTGTGTCTCTGTGTCTCTCTCTGTATGTGTCTGTGTGTCTGAGTGTATGTTTGTGTGTCCATGTGAGTCTGTGTCTCTATGTGTCTGTGTGTTCGTCAGTGTGTGTCTGTATGGCGGTATGTCTGTCTGTATGTCTGTGTGTATCTCTGTGTATCTCTGAGTCTGTGTCTGTCAGTATGTCTGTGTATTTGTGTCCATGTTTCTCTCTTTGTGTCTGTCTGTGTGTCTATGTGTGTTTGTCTGTGTTTCTGTGTGTCTTTCTGTGTGTGTGTCTGAGTGCCTATGTATGTGTCCATGTGTCTGTCTGTGTGTGTGTCTGTGTGTATGTTTGGGTGTTTGGGTGTCTCTGTGTGTGTTGTTTGTGTGTTTATATGTATGACTGTGTGTCTGTGTTTCTGTGTGTATGTGTATTTCTGTGTTTGTGTGTCTGGATGAGTGTTTGTGAGTCTGTATATCTGTGTATGTGTCTTTGTTCATCTGTGTGTGTCTTTGTGTTTGTGTGTATGTCTGTGTGTCTGAGTGTGTGTCTGTGTGTCTATAGGTCTGTGTCTGTATGTGTCTGTTTCTCTGTGTGTGTCTGAAGGTCTTTGTGTCTGTGTGTGTCTCTTGTGTCTCTGTTTGGGTCTGTGTGTCTCTCTGTGTGTCTGTGTGGGTGTCTATGTTTCTGTCTGTGTGTCTGTGTGTGGGTCTGTGTGTCTGTGTGTGTGTGTCTGTCTAGGTCAGTGTCTGTGTGTATATCTGTGTGCGTTTCTATGTGTGTGTGTATTTGTGTCTCTCTGTGTGTCTGTATGTCTTGTGTGTGTCTATCTGTGTGCATATATGTGAGTCTGTGTGTGTGTGTGTCTGTCTGTCTGTGTGTCTATTTGTGTGTGTGTGTGTGTGTGTCTGTCTGTGTGTCTCTGGGTGTGTCTGTGTTTGTGACTTTGTGTCTGTGTGTTGTTTTCTGTGTGTGTGTCTGTGTGTGCCTGTATGAGTGTCTGTCTGTGTGTATCTCTGTGTATTTCTGTGTTTGTGTCTCTATTTGTCTGTGACTGTGCGTGTGTCTGTGAGTCAGTGTGGGTGTCAGTGTGTCTCTCTCTTTGTCTCTCTGTGAATGTGCCTTGTGTCTGTGTGTCTGTCTGTGTGTCTGTCTGTGTGTTGCTGTGTCAGTGTGTGTCTACATGTCTGTGTGTGTCTGTGTGTGTGCATGTCTTTGTGACTGTTTTTGGGTGTCTGTGTGTGTGTCTGTGTGTATGTGTGTCTATCTATCTCTGTCTGTGTCTGTGAGTCTGTGTGTGTGTCTCTGTGTGTGTATGTGTTTGTGTTTCTGTCTTTGTTTCTGTGTATGTGTGTCTGTGTATCTGTGTCTGTGTCTGTCTATATATCTGTGTGTGTCTCTGTGTCTGCGTGCCTGTGTGTCTGAGTCTGTGTGTCTGTGTTTCTGGGTTTATGTCTATGTGTCTATGAGTCTGTGTGTGTGCCTTTGTATGTGTCTGGGTGTTTCTTTCTAACTTTTTGTATGTCAGTATGTGAGTCTGTATGTCTGTTGGTCTGTGTCTGTCTATATGTGTGTGTGTGTGTCCATGTGTCTCTCTGTGGGTCTACGTGTGTGTGTCTGTGTGTCTCTCTGGGTGTCTGCATGTGTCTATGTGTTTATGTGGGTATTTTTTGTGTGACTGGGTGTGTCTGTGTGTGTGTCAACAACTATGTATCTTTATGTGTGTGTATGCCTGAATGTGTCTCTGTCTTTGTCTGTGTTTGTGTGTGTGTGTGTGTGTGTGTGTGTGTATCTATGAGTGTCTATATGTCTCTCTGTCTGGGTGTGTGTCTGGGTGTGTGTGTCTGCATGTTTGTGTTTGTGTCTGTGTATCTATATGTTTGTGTGTGTGTATGTGTGTGTCTGTGTGGATGTCTGTGAGTCTGTGTGTCTGAATGTGTGTCTGTCTGTGTGTCTATGTGCTTGTCTATCTGTGTGTGTGTGTGTTTCTGTATGCGTCTGTCTGTCTCTCTGTTTGCCTATCTGTGGGTGTGTCTGTGTGTCTGTATGTCTGTGTGTGTGTCTATGTGTCTGTCTGTGTTTGTCTATGTGTCTCTCCATGGATCATGTTGGTGTGTCTGTGTGTGTTCCTCTATCTGTGGCTGTGTATGTGTCTCTGTGTGTCTCTCTGGGTGTGCCTGTATGTGTGTCAGTGTGTGTGTAATTGTGTGTCTGTATTTGTGTATGTTTGTTTATGTCTATCTGTGCTTCTTTGTTTGTATGTCTGTGTGTGTCTTTGTATTTGTGTCCTGTGTCTGTATGTGTCTGTTTTTCTGTCTCTGTGTGTGTGTGTGTGTGTGTTTCTGTGTGTCTGTGTCAGTCTGTGTGTCGGTGTGTCAGTATGGTTGCCTGTGTGTCTGTGAGTCCATCTTTGTCTATGTGTCTGTGTGCCTATCTGTTTGTGTCCGTGTGTATGTGTATCTGTGTGAGTGTCTCTGTGTGCATGTTTCTGTGTGTCTCTGTGTCTGGCTGTATGGCTATCTTTGTATGTGTCTGTCTTTTGTCTCTCTGTGTGTCTGTCTGTGTGTATGTGTCTGTGTGTCTGTTTGTCTGTGTGTGTCTGTGTGTCTATCTGGGTGTCTGGGTGTCAGTCTGGGTGTCTTGGTGTCTATGTGTTTGTCTGTCTGTATGTCTGTGTGTCCATCTGTGTCTTTGTGTGTGTCTTTGTCTGTCTGTGTGAGTATGTCTGTGTATCTGTGTGTGTCTGTCTGTGTGTCTGTGTATCTGTATGTCATTATGTGTGTGTTTGTGTTTCTCTGTATGTGTGTCTGTGTATGTGTGTCTGTGTGTGTTTCTGTGTCTGTGTCTGTGTGTCTAAGTGTCTGTGTATCTGTCTCTATGTCTGTGTGTGTCTGTGTGTGTCAGTGTCTGTGTGTCTGGCTGTGTGTCTGTCAGTCTGTGTCTGTCTGAGTGTCTGTGTGTGTGTTTGTCTGGATGTCTGGGTATGTGTGTATCTGTGTATCTATGTGTGTGTATGTGATTGTGAGTTTGCCTGTGTGTCTGCCTGTGTGTCTGTATGTTTGCCTACATGTCTGTGTCTGTGTCTGTGTGTGTGTCTGTCTGTCTGGGTGTCTGCATGTCTTTGTGGGTGTGTCCTCCCAGAGGTCCACTGTCCTCCCAGAGTCCTCGTGTCCTCCCTTTGGACCTTGGTCCCATGTCCTCCCAGAGGCCCAGTGTCCCATGTCCTCACAGAGGACCCGTGTCTTCCCAGAGAGCCTATGTCTTGTGTCCGACCTGAGGCACTGTGTCCTCCCACAAGCCCAGTGTCCTCACATAGGCCCTGTGTCCCATGTACTACCAGAAGCCCCGTGTCTTCCCACAGGCGCAGTGTCCTGTGTCCTCCCAGAGACCCCGAGTCCTGTGCCTACCAAGACACTCCATGTGATCCCAGAGGCCCCAGGTCCTGTGTCATCACAGAGGCCCCAGGTCCTGTGTCTGCCCAGAGACCCTGGGTCCTCCCAACATGTCCTATGTCTTGTGTCCTCCCAGAGGACCTGTGTCCTCCTGGAGGCCCAATATCCTATGTCCTCCCAGCAGTATCATGTCCTTTGTCCTCCCACAGGCCCCGTGTCTCCTCCCTTCCCACAGGCCCTGTGTCTCCCACAGGCCCTGTGTCCTCCCACAGGCCCTGAGTCCCGTGTCCTCCTAGAGGCTCCATGTCCTGTGTCTTCTCAGAGGTCTGTGTCCTCCCAGAGGCCCCATGTCCTCTATTTGCCTCCTGTCATACCGGTGGCCTTGTGTCCTAAGTCATCCCACAGGACCCTGGTCCTCCTACAAGCCCCATGTTCTCCCACAGGCCCCGAGTCTTCCCCAGACAATGTGTTCACCACGAGGCTCCATGTCCTGTGTATTCCAACAAGCATTGTGCCCTGTGTAGTCCCTGAGGCCCTGAGTCCTCCTACAGGTCCTGTGCTATTCCACAGGCCCCTTGACCTGTGTCCTCCCAGAGGCCTCATTTCTTATGTCTTCACACAGCCCCTGTGTCCTCCCAGAGGCTCCATGTCCTGTTTCCTCCAAGAGACCCCAATGTCTCAAGTCCTCCAAGAGGCTCTATGTCCCCTGGCCTCCCAGAGGCTTTGTGTTCTGTGTCCTCACAGAGACACCTTGTCCTGTGTCCTCCCATAGGCTTCGTGTCCTTCCACAGTCTCAATTTCCTTTGTCCTCCCAGAGGCCCCATATCCTCCCAGAGGCCCTATGTCCTCCCATAGGCCACATGTCCCATGTCCTCCTAGATGGCCAGTGTCCTGTGTCCTCCCAGAGTTCTGGTATCCTCCCAGAGTCCTCATGTACTCTCTTTTGCCTTGTGTCCCATGTCCTCCCAGAAGCCCAGTGTCCTGTGTCCTCCCAGGAACCCTGTGTCCTCCCTAGGCCCCATGCCTCTACCCTTCCAGAGGGCCCATGTCTTGTGTCCGCCTAAAGGCCTATGTCCTCCCACAAGCTCCATGTCCTCTGACTTCAAAGAGACAAAGGGCTCTTCCAGGGGCTCTTCCCAGTGTCTCCAAATCCCTCCACTTGCCCTATGTCCTCCCAAAGGCCCTGACCTGTGTCATTCCACAGGACCTGCGTCCTCACACAAGCCCCATGTCCTAACACAGGCCCCAAGCATTCCCCAGACCCTGTTTCCTCCTGGAGGCTCTGTGTCCTGTGTCCTCCCACAGTCACTGTGTCCTGTGTAGTCCCTGAGACACAATTCCATCTGCAGACCATATGTTCTCCCAAATACCCCATGTCTTGTGTCCTCCCAGAGTCCCTGTGTCCTCCCAGAGGCCCCATATCCTGTGTCCTCCCAGAAGCCCATTTCCTCCCAGAGGCCACATGTCCTGTGTCCTCACAGAGACTCCATGTTCTCCCAGAGGCCCCGTGTACTCCCACAGTCCCCATGTCCTCCCACAGGCCCCGTGTCCTCCCACAAGCCCTGTGTCCTGCGTCCTCTGAGAAGCTCCATGTCCTGTGTCCTCCCACAGGACCAGGGTACTCTCAAAGGCCCCATGTCCTGTGTCCTACCACAGGCTTCGTGCCTTACCATGGGCCTGGTGTACTCCCAGAGACCCTTTGATCCACGTCCTCCCTGTGGCCCTATTTCCCATGTTCTTCCGGAGTCCCCATATCCTACCCGGCACCATGTCCTGTGTCCTCCCATAGGTCCCGTGTCCTCCCATAGACCCCATGCCCTACCACCTGCTTCCTCCCAGAGTCCCATTGTCTCAAGTCCTCCTAGAGGCCCTGTTTCCTCTCAGAGTCCCCAAGTCCTCCAGGAGGCCCTGTGTCCTCCCAGAGGCCCCATGTCTTGTGTCCTCCCAGAAGCTCCATGTCTTGTGCCCTCCCAGAGACCCCATGTTCTCTGTCATCCTAGAGGCCCCATGTTCTGTGTTCTCCCAGAGGCCCCATGTCCCATGTCCTCCCAGAGGCCATGTGTCCCATGTCCTCTCACAGGCTAAATGTCTTGTGTCATCCCAGATGACCCATGTCCTGTGTTATCCCAGAGGGACCGTGTCCTCCCAGAAGACCCATGTCCTCCCTCAGGCCCCATGTCATGTGTCCTCCCAGAGGTCCTGTGTTCTCCCACAGGCCCCACGCCCTACCAAAGGCCCCAAGTCCTCCTAGAGGCCCTGTGTCCTATGTTCTCCCAGAGTCTCCGTGTTCTCCCATAGGACCCATGTCCCATGTTCTACCAGAATTCACGAGTCCTCCTAGAGGCCCCATGTCCCATGTTCTTTCTGAGTCCCCATGTCCTCCCAGAGGGTCCATGTCCTCCTACAGACCCAGTGCCCTACCACAGGCACTGTGTCCTCCCAGAGGCCCTGTGTCTTCCCAGAAACCCCACGACCTCCCAGATGCCCCATGTGCCATGTCCTCCCAGAGGCCCCTGTCCTCTGTCCTACCAGAGGCCACATGTCCTGTGTCCTCCCAGAGGCCCCGTGAACTGTTTCCTCCCAGAGGTCATGTGTCCTCTTCTCTCCCAGAGGCCCCATGCTCGTGTACTCCCAGAGACCCCATGTCCTCCTACAGGACTCATGTCCTTCCAGAGGCCCGTTGTCCTCCTTAAGGCCTGGTGTTTTCCCAGATGCACCATGTCCTCCTAGTGGTCCCGCTTCCCGTGTCCTCCCAGAAGTCCAATGTTCTCTCAATGGTCCCTTGTTCTCCCAGAAGCCCCCTTTCCTCCCAAGGGGCCTCTAGAAGGACATGGGACATGGAGCATGTGGGTGGACATGGGCCTCTGGGAGGACACAGGACATGGGGCATCTGGGAGGACACTGGGCCTCTGGGAGTACCCAGGACATGGGTACTCTAGGAGGACACATTGCAAGGGGCCTCTGGGATGACATGGGGCCTCTGGGAGTACACAGCACATGGGGCCTCTAGGATGACACGGGACTCGGGGTCGTTAGGAGTTCATGGTGCCTCAGGTAGGACATGGGGCCTGTGGGAAAACATGGGGCCTGTCGGAGGACATAGGGCCTCTGTGAGGACATGAGAAATGGGGCCTGTAGGGGGCCACTGGACACGAGGCTTCTGGGTAGACTTGAGGTCTCTGTGAGGACATGGGTCCTCTGGGAAGATACAGGAACTTGTGCCTCTCGGAGGACATGGGGTCTCAGGGAGGACACAGTGACTCTGGGAGAATATAGGACACAAGGCCTCTGGAGGGACATGGGACACAGGGCCTCTGGGAGGACACGTGGCCTCTAGGAGGATATTGGGCCACTGGTATATATGGTGGCTCTGGGAGAACATGGTACAAGGGGCCTCTGGGAGGACATGGGCCTGTGTTAGGGCATGGGGCCTCTGGGAAGACATGGGACCTCAGGGAGAACATCACACCTCTGGGAGGACACAGGACAGAACGCCTTGGGGAGTCCAAGGGGCCTGTGGGTGGACAAGGGGCCTGAGGGAAGACAGGGAACTCTGGGAAGACATCAGAACTCTTGGACAAAACGGGGCCTCTGGAAGGACACAGGTCCTGTGGAAGGGCACGGGATCTGTGGTATGACACAAGGTTTCTGGGAGGACTCAGGGCCTGTGGGAGGACACAGGATACAGGGCCTCTGGGGCAGCATGTCACTTGGGGCCTCTGGGAGGGCTTGGGGCTTAGGTTAGGGCTCAGGGCCTGTGGGAGGACATGGTACGTCTGGGAGGACATGGAACTTGGAAGACACGGGGCCTCTGGGATGACATGGGCCCTCAGTGAGGATATGTGTCCCCTTGAGGGCATGGGACTCGGGGCCTCTGGGAGGACACAGGACATGGGGCCTCTGGGAAAACACAGTGAATGTGTCAGGGCACGGGGAATTTGGGGGCACATGGGGCCTCTGGGAGGACTCAGGACCTCTGAGAGGACAAGGGGCCTGTGGGAATACACGAGGCCTAGGGAGGACACCAGACACTGGGCCTGTGGGGTTCACAGGAAAGGGGTCCTCTGTGAGGTCATGGGGCATCTGGAAAGACATGGGGCCTGTAAGACAACACAGGGCCCCATGGAGCACAGCACCCAAGGCCTCTGGGAGGACACAGGTGATAGGGCCTGTGGGAGGACACAGGATTTGTGGGAGGGCATGGGCCTTGTGAGAGGACATGGGAATTCTGGAAGTACATGGGGACATAGAGCCTGAGAGGACACGGGGCCTCTGGGAGGACACGGCCCTCTGTCAGGACAAGGGGCCTCTGGGAGGACACAGGACACAGACCTGTGGGAGGACATGGGATATTTGGCCTCTGGTAGTACATAGAACACAGGGCCTCTAGGAGGACATGGGGCTTGTGGGAAGACACGGGACATAGGTCCTCTAGTAGGACATGGGACACAGTGCCTTATGGAGGACACGGGGCCTCTGGAAGGACACAGGACCTGGGGCTTGTGGGAGGACACAAGGCCTCTGAGAGGATATGGGGCCTCTGGGAGGTGAGAGGATATGCGGGGTCTGGGAGGACATGGGACCTCAGGAAGGTATCAGGACACTGGGCCTCTGAGAGGTAATGAGGCCTCTGGGAGGACATGAGGCCTCTGGGAGGACATAGGATACAAGGCCGCTGTGAGGTCACAGGGCCTCTTGGAGGACACAGGGCCTGTGGGTGGACACTGGACCTCTGGAGGGACACAGGACACAGGACCTCTGGGATGACACAGTATACAGTGCCTCTTGAGGACAAAGGACATGGGGACTTTGAAGGTTAAGGTCACTGGGCTTGTGAGATGACAAGAGTCTCTTGGAAGGACATAGGACATGGGGATTCTAGGAGGATATGGAGGCTAGGGAGGACACGGAGCCTCTGCTAGGACATGGGGCCTTTGAAAGGATATGGGCCATGGGGCATATGGGAGGACACAGGGCCTCTGGTAGGACACAGGGCTTGTGGGAGGACATGGGGCCTCTGGAAGGGCACAGGACTTGGGGCCTCTGGTAGGACATGGGACCACTGAGAGGACATGGGCCTGTGAGAGGGTAAGGGGCCACTCGGAGGACATGGGACATCTGGGAGGACACAGAACCTGTGGGAGGACACGGTGCCTATGGAGGACACGGGGTTTCTGTATGGACACAGGACATCTGGGAGAACACAGGCTCTCAGGGAGGAAATGGGGCCTATGGGAGGACCTGGAAACAGGACCACTGGGAGGACTTGGGGCCTCTGGGAAGACACGGGGCCTCTGGGAGGACATAGGACACAGGGCCTCTGGTAGGACACGGGTCTTGTGGGAGGATACAGGGCACAGGACCTGTGGAAGGACACAGGACACTGGACCTCTGGAAGGACACAGGGCATCTGGGAGAACACGGGGGACACTGGAAGAACATGGGACATGTGGCTTCTGGGAGGACAAGGGATACAGGGCCTCTGGGAGGACTTCGGGCCTCTGGTTGGACACAGGGACTCCGGGAAAAAGTGGGACATGAGGCCTCAGGAAGGACCTGGGACAATGAGCCTATGGGACAGGGCCTGTGTTAGGACACAGGGCCTGTGGGAGGACACAGGACCTCTGGGAGGACAACAAACATCTGGGATAACATCAGACACTGGGCATGTGGAAGGAGATGGGGCCTCTGTGTAGACAACTGTCATGGGGCCTCTGGCAGGACAATGGGACCCAGGGCTTCTTGGAGGATGAGGGGCTTCTGGGAGGACGCAGGAGAGGATCCTCTGGAAGGACATAGGAGACAGGGCCTGTGGGAGGACACAGGGCCTCTGGGTGTACACGTGACATGAGGCTTCTGAGTAGACAACTGTCATGGGGCCTCTGGGAGGACACTGGGACCCAGGGCCTCTGGGAGCATGAGGGGCTTCTGGGAGGACACAGGAGAGGGTCCTCTGGAAGGACATAGGAGACAGGGCCTGTGGGAGGACACAGGGCCTCTGGGATGACATGGAGCCTCTGGGAGGACACAGGACACAAGGCCTGTAGGAGAACACAGGACATGGGACCTCTGGGAAGCCCCAGTGCCTCTGGTAGTACACGAGGCCTGTGGGAGGCCATGGGGCCTGTGGGAAGACATGGGGCCTCTGGGAGGACACAGAAAATGGGAACTCTAGGAGGACATGGGATGCGAGGCCTCTGGGAGGACATGAGGACTCTGGGAGAACACAGGACACAGGGTCTGTGGGAGGACCTGGGGCCTCTGGGTGGACACAGGACACTGAGAGAACATGGGACACGGGGTATCTGGGAGGACATGAGACACAGGGCTTCTAGGAAGATTCAGGGCCTGTGGTGTGGCACGGGACCTAAGGGAAGACACGGTACCTCTGGGAGGACAGGGAACTTGTGGGAACACATAAGACATGGGGCCTTTGGGAGGACATGAAACACAGTGCCTGTGGGACGACACAGGCCCTCTGGGAGGACACAGGCCCTCTGGGACAACACAGGACCTGTGGCCTGTGAGAGGACATGGGACATGGGGCCTCTAGGAGGACACAGGATACCAGGCCTGTAGGAGGACAGGGGGAACAGAGACTTTGGGAGGACACAGGACATAAGTCCTTTATGAGGACATAGGACAAGGTGCCTGTGGGAGGACACAGGGCCTCTAGGAGGACACGGGACATGGGACCCTGGGAGGACATGGGACCTGTGGAGGGACACAGGACACGGGGCCTGGGGGAGAACAAGGGGCCTGTAGGAGGGCATGAGCCTCAGGGACTACACTGGACATGGTGCCTGTGAGAAGACATAGGACATTGGGCATTGTGGTGGACACAGGGTCTGGGGAAGACTTGGGGCCTGAGGGAAGTAATGGGGCTTGTGTGAGGACACGGGTCCTTTGGGATGACACAGAACACAGGGCCTCTGGGAGGACATGGAGCTTCTATGAGGACACGGGACATAGGGCCCATGGTAGGACATGGGGTATCTGGGAGGACAAAGGACACAGGGTCTCTGGGTGGACACAAGACACAGGGCCTCTGGGAGGACACTGGAGCTCTGGGAGAACATCAGACCTCTGAGAGGACATGAGACACAGCATTTTAGGGAGTACATAAGGCTTGTGGGCAGACATGGGGCCTATGGGAGGACACAAGGCCTCTCAGAGGAATTGGGAAAAAGGGCACTGGATCTGTGGCATGACCCGGGATGTCTGGGAGAACACAAGATCTGTGGAAGGACAGGGAGCCTCTTGGAGGACACAGGATACAGGGCTTCTCGAGGAACATGGGACTCGAGGCCTCTGGAAGGACACAGGACTCGGGACCCAGGGGAAGACAAGGGGCCTATGGGAGGGCACGGGGCCTCTGGGAGGACATAGACCCTGTGGAAGGACATGGTACTCTGGGAGGACAATTGGCCACCACGAGGACATCAGACTTCTGGGATAACACTGGACACTGAGCCTATGGGATGACACAGTGGATCTGGGAAAACATGGAGCCTGTTGAAGGACAATGGGCCTCTGGAAGGACACTGGGCCTGTGGGAGGACACGTGTCACTGGGAGGGCACAGGGCATGGGGCCTCTCAGAAAGAGGACACATGACCTCTGGGAAGGAACAGGTCACAGGGCCTCTGGGAGGACGTGGGACGCACAGCCTCTGGTAGGACAGAGGACAGGGGCCTCTGGGAGGGCATGGCACATGGGGCCTCTGGGAGGATGTTGGGTCTCTAGGAGGACACAGGGCCTTTGGGAAGACACTGGACACTGGGCCTCTGGGAGGACATGGGACATAGGGCCTCTGGGAGCACAGGGGACACAGGGCCTCTTGGAAGACACAGAACACAGTGCCTGTGGGAGGTCACAATGCCTGTGGGAGGACAGGGGCCTATGGGAGGACACAGGACACGAGGCCTCTGGAAGGAAACATGACACTGGGCATCGGGGCAGACACGGGGCCTCTGAGAGATCACGGGGACTCTAGAACATGGGACACTGGACATCTGGGAGGACACGTGGCCTCTATGATTCTCTGTGCTGTTCCAGAGTCCCCGTGTCTTCCCGAAGGCCCCGAGACCTTGCAGAGGCCCTATTTCCTGTGTCCCTCCACAAACCCTGTGTTCCATATTCTCCCTAGGACCCATCTATTTCTAGAGGCCCCGTGACTTCCCAGAGGCTACATGTCCTCCCAGAGGCACCATGTCCTCCAACATTCCCCATGTCCTGTGTCCTCCCACATACTCCATGTCCTATATCCTCCCACATACCCCATGTCCTATATCCTCCCACAGAACACTTGTCCTCCCAAAGGCCCCATGTCCTCATATAGGCTTGGTGACCCATGTCCTCGAGAGGCCCAGTGTCATGTGCCTTCCCAGAGACCTCGTGTCCTCCCAGAGACCCCGTGTCCCATGTCCCCCTAGAGGCCATGAGTCCCATGTCCTCCGAAAGGCCACATGTTCTCACTGAGAGACTGTGTCCTCCAAGAGGCCTTGTGTTCACATAGAGGCCCCGTGTCCCACATATTCTCAGAGGCCCAATGTCTTCCCACAGGCCCCGTGTCCTCCAAGAGGGCCTGTGTCCTCCCTGAGGCCACGTGTCCTTGCAGAGGCCCCGTGTCCCATGTATTCCCAGATGCCCTGTGTCCTTCCACAGGCCCCATGACCTCTCAGAGGCCCCTTGTCCTCCCAGAGGCCCTGTTTCCCATGTCCTCCCAGAGGCCCCATGTCCTCCCACAAGTCCCATGTCCTCCCAGAGGCCCTGTGTCTTCCCATAGGCCATGTCTTGTGTCATCCCCGAGGACCTACATTCTATGTTCTCTTAGATGACCCATGTCTTCCCAGAAGCCCCATGTCCTCCCAGAGCCTTCATATCCTCCTACAGGCCCTGTATCCCATATCCTCCCTAAGGCCCTGTGTCTTCCCCACAGGCCCTGTGTTCTCCCAGAGGACCCTCATCCCCCAGAAGCCCCGGGATCCAGTGTCCTCCCAGAGGCGCCATGTCTCACGTCCTCCAAGAGGCCTTGTGTCCTATGCTTTCCTAGAGATGCTATATCTGCCCAGAGGCACCGAATCCTCCCAGAGGCCCTGTGCCCTGTGTCCTCCCAGAGGCCCAGTGTCCTCCCAGAGGCCCCAAGTCATCCCAGAGACCTTGTGTTGTCTCAGAGGACCCGTGTACAGTGTCTACCCAGAGGTTCCGTGTCCCATGTCCTCTCAGAGAGCTCAAATCTTCCCATAGGCCCTGTGTTCTCCCACAGGCCCCATATCCTCCAACAGACCCCGTATCCTCCCAGAGGCCCCGTGTCCCATGTCCTCCTAGAGGCCCCCTATCCTGTTTGTTCCTAGAGGCCCTGTGTCATCCCAGAGGCCCGTACTCCCAGAGGCCCAGTGTCCTATGTTCCCCCAAAGGACTCGTGTTCTGGGTCTCCCAGAGGCCCCTGTCATCCCAGAGACCCCGTGTCCTCCCAGAGGCCCCCTGTCTTCCCACACGCACCATGTTCCATGTCCACCCAGAAGCCCCATGTCCCATGTCCTCCCTTAGGCCCCATGTCCTCCCAAAGGCCCCGTGTACTATGTCCTCCTACAGGACCCTTGCTCTCCCAAAGGACCCTTGCCCTCCCACAGGCCCTGTGTCCCATGTCCTCCCATAGGTCCCCTGTCCTGTGTCCTACCAGAGACCCCATGTCCCATGACCTCCCAGAGGCCCCATGTCCTGTGTCCTCCCAGAGGCCTCGTGTCCGCCCACAGGCCCCATGTCTTCCTACATGCCTCATGACCTCTCAGTGGCCACATGTCCTCCCAGAGGCCCCAAGTCTTCCCAGAGGTCCTGTGTCCTCCCAGAGGCCTCCATGTCCTCCCACAGGCCCCGTGTATTACCAGATTCACTGTGTCCTCCCACAGGCCCCAAGTCCCATGTTCCCCGAAAGGACCTGTATCCTGTGTCATCCAAGAGGCCCTGTGTCCTCCCACAGACCCTGTGACCACCCAGAAGTCCTGGGTCCTACCACAGATCCTGTGCCCTTCCACAAGCCCTGTGTCCGCCCAGAGACCCCATGCCCATGTCCTTCCAGAGGCCCCATGTCTCATGTCATCCCAGATGCCCCAAGTTCCCCTTTCCTCCCAGAGGCCCTGTGCCCACACAGAAGCCCTTTGTCCAACGTCCTCCCTGAGGCCCCGTGCCCTCCCATGGGCCCCATGTCCTGTGTCCTGCTTCAGGACCCGTGTCCTTCCAGAGGCCCCTTGACCTCCCAAAGGCCAAGTGTCCCATGTCTTCCCAGAAGCCCCGTGTCTCTTATCCTCCCAGAGAACCCTGTCCTTTGTACTCTCAGAGGCCCTGTGTCCTGTGTTGTCCTAGAGGCCCCGTGTCATCCCAGAGGCCCTGTGTCTCATGTACTCAGAAATGCCTCATGTGCTCTAAATTCCCCGTACCCTACCACAATCCCCATGTCCTCCCACAGGCCCTGTATCCTGTATCTTCCCAGAGGCCCTGAGTCCCAGGTGCTTCCAAAAGCCCTGTGTCCTCCAAGAGGTCTTTTGTCCTCCCAGAGGCTCTGTGTACTCCCACATGCCCAGTGTCCCATGTCCTCCCAGATGTATGTTGTTCTCCTAGAGTCCCTGTGTCCTCCCACAGGCCCCGTGCCCTACCACAGGCCCCATGTCCTCCCATAGACCAAGTGTCCCAGGTCCTCCCTGCGGCTCCATGTCCCACATTCTTCAAGAGTCCCCATGTCCTCCCAGAGGCCCCAAGTCCTCCTTGAGGCACTATGTCCCTTGTCCTCTCAGAGGTCATGTGTCCCATGTTCTTCCAAAGTCCTCGTGTCTGCCCAGAGACCTTGTGTCCTCCCAGAGGCCAATGTCCTGTGTTCTCCCACAGGCCCGGTGTCCTGTATCCTCCCAGAGGCCCCAAGTCCTCCCAGAGGCCCCATATCCTCCCAGAGGCCCCATGTCCTCCCAGAGGCCCCAAGTCCTCTCAGAGGCTCCATGTCCCAGGTCCTCCCATAGGCCCCATGTCCTCCCACAGGTTCCGTGTCCTCCCAGTTGTACTGTGTCCTCCGACAAGCCCTAAGCCCTTCCATAGGCCCCGTGTTTTCCTGTAGGCCCTGAGTCCCATGTTCACGGAGAGGCCTTGCATCCTGTGTCATCCAAGAGGCCCCGTGTCCTCAAACAGACCCGGTGCCCTCCCAGAAGTCCCGAGTGCTACCAAAGATCCTGTGCCCTTCCTGAAGCCTTGTGTCCTCCCAGAGGCCCCATGCCCATGTCCTGCCAGAGGCCCCATTTCCCATGTCTTCCCACAGGCCCCATGTCCCCTTTCTGCCCAGAGGCTCCATGTCCTCCCACAGGCTCCATGTCCTCCTACAGGCCCAGCGTCCTGCCACAGGCCCTGTGTCCTACCCAAGTCACCGTATCCTCCCAGAAGCCCCATGTCCCGTGTCCTCCTAGAGTCACCATGTCCTGTGTCCTCCCAGAGGTCTCAAGTCTTGTGTCCTCCTAGAGGCTCTGTGTCTTCCCTAGAACCCCATGACCATGTCCTCCCAAGGGCTTCATTTCCTCCCAGAGGCCCTGTTTTCTCTCACAGAGCCTGTGCCCTCCAAGAGCCCCCATGTCCCGTGTCATCCCAGAGGTCCCGTGTTCTCCCACTGGCCCCGTGTTCTTCCAGAGGCCCATTGTCCTCCCACCAGCCCCATGTTTTCCAGTTGTACCGGGTAATCCCAGAGGACTAGTGTCCCATGTTATGCCAGAAGTCAAATATCCTCCCAGAGGTCCCTTTCCTCTGAGCCTCGTGTCCTTCCACAGGGCCTATGTCCTCCCAGAGGTTGCGTATCCTCCCACAGGCCTTGTGCCCTACCACAGGCCCCGCATCCTCCCACAGGCCCCAAGTACTGTGTCTACCAAGAGGCCCCATGTGCAATGTCCACTCAGAGGCATTGTGTCCTCTGTCCTATCAGAGGCTGCATGTGCCATTTCCTCCCAGAGGCCCCGTGACCTGCTTTTTTCCAAGGGGTCACGTTTCTGCTTCTCTCCAAGGGGCCACATGTCCCATGTCCTCCCAGAAGCCCCGTGTTTCCCACAGGCCCCGTGTTCTTCCAGAGGCACATTGTCCTCCTACAGGCCCTGTGTTTCCCAGATGCACCGTGTCCTCCCAGAGCCCCGTGACCTTCACCAGAGCCCGTGTCCTCCCAGTGGCCTGTGCCCTCCCACAAGCCCCATGCCCTCCCACAGGCCCAGAGTACCATGTCCTTCCAGAGGCACTGTGCCCCCCCTGAGGACACATGTCCTCCCAGAGGTTCTGTGACCACACCGAGGCTCCATGTCCCTTGTCCTCCCAGAGCCCCCATGTCCCATGTCTTCCAATCAGACCTGTGTCCTTCCACAGGCTCTGAGCCTTACCCCAGGCCCCATGTCCTCCCAGAGACTCCAAGTCCCATGTTCATCTAGAGGGCCTGTATCTTGTGTTCTCCCAGAAGCCCCATGTCCTCCCACCGACCCTGTGTCTTCCCAGAATTCTTGGGTCCTACCACAGATCCAGTATCTTTCCACATGGCCCGTGTCCTTCCAGAGGTCTTGTTCCCTAACACAGTCCCTGTGTCCTCCCAAAGTCCCAGTGTCCTCCAAGAGGCCCTGTGTCCTGTGTCCCCCAGAGGCACCAAGTCCGCCCAGCAGCCCCATTTTCCATGTCCTCCCAGAGGCCCCATGTCCTATGATCTCCCAGAGACCCCGAGTTCTCCCAGAGGTCCCGTGTCCTCCCAGAAACCCTATGTCCTGTGTCCTCCCAGAGGCCCCATGTCTTCCCAAAGGCCACACATCCAACCAGAGGCCCTGTGTACCATGTCCTCCCAGTGGTCACATGTCCTTGCATACGCCACATGTCCTACCACAAGCCCCTTGTCTTACCCAGGGCACAGTGTCCTCCCAGGGCCTCTTGTCCCATGTGCTCCTGGAGGCCCCATATCCTGTGTCCTCTCAGAGGGC
Source organism: Megascapheus bottae (assembly GCF_031878675.1). Classification (NCBI taxonomy): domain Eukaryota; kingdom Metazoa; phylum Chordata; class Mammalia; order Rodentia; family Geomyidae; genus Megascapheus; species Megascapheus bottae. The sequence continues at coordinate 23,531,863 of NC_143535.1, forward strand.
TCGTGTCATACCAAGGCCCTTTGTGGTCCTTGTGTCCTAGGTCATCTCAGTGGCCCCACAGCCTCCAAAAGCCCCTCATCCCCAAGTCCTCCCAGAAGCCCTGTGTCCCGTGTCTTCCCAGAGACCCAATGTCCCATGTCATCCCAGAAGTCTCGTGTCCGATGTCTGCCAAGAAGATTGTTAACTCCCACATGCCCAATGTCCCATATCCTACCAGATTCCCCTTGTCCCATGTCCTCCCTGAGGCCCTGTATGAGCACATAGACTCCATGCTCTGTGTCCTCCTATAGGTCCTGTATCCCCCCATAGGCCCCTTGTCTTCCCACAGGCCCTGTGTCATGTGTCCTCCCAGAGGCACTTTGTCCACCCAGAGGGCCCATATTCTCCCAGAGGCCCCATGTCCCGCCACAGACACCGTGCCCTACCACAGGCCCCATGTCCTCCCAGAGGCCCCGGTCTTCCCCCAGGCCTTGTCCACCCACAAACCTCCCTTAAGCACAGTGTCCCATGTCCTCCCAGAGGTCCGATGTCCTCCCAGTGGTCTCTTGTCTTCCTAGAGGTCACGTTCCATAAAAAGGGCCCTGTGCCCTCCCAGAGGCCCCATGTCCTCCCTGAGGCCCTGTGACCTATGTCCTCCCAGAGGCCCTGTGTCCCCCAGAGGCCCCAAATCTTCCCAAAGGCCCTGTTTCCTATGTTCTTCCACAAACCCGAGTCCTCCCAGAGGCCCTGGGTCCTCCCAGTGGCCCCATATTCCATGTCCTCCCAGAGGCCATATGTCCTCCCACAGCTCTCATGTCCTCTCAAGGCTCCCTGTACTACCCAAGGCACCGTGTCCTCCCAGGGCTCCTTGTCCCCCAAGGGCCCCTTGTCCCATGTCCTCCTGGAAGCCTCACGTCCTGTGTCTTCCCAGAGTCCCTGTGTCCTCCCAGAGGCCTTGTGTCCTCCCACAGGCTCCATGTCCTGGGTCCTACCAGAGGCCCCGTGCCCTCCCAGAGGCCAGGTGTTGTTGTGTCATCCCAGAGGCCCCAAGTCCTGTTTTATTCTAGAGGCCCTGTGTCCCATGTTCTCACAGAGTCCCTGTGACCTCCCAGAGGCCCCAAGTTCTCCCATAGGCCCAGGTTTCATGTTCTCTTAGAGGCACTTTGTCCCGTGTATTCCCACAGTCCCTGTGTCCTCCCACAGACCCTCTCTCCAGTATCCTCCCGAGAGGCTCCATGTCCTGTGTCTTCCTAGAGGCCTCGTTTCCTCCCTGAGGAACACTGTGCTTACACTTGCCACATGTCCTCACAGAGGTCCTGTGTCCTCGCAGAGGCCTCTTATTCTCCCAGAGGCCCCATATCCTCCCAGAGGCCCCATGTCTTATGTCCTCTCATAAACCCCATATCTTGTGAAATCCCAGATGCCTCATATCCTATGTCATCCCAGAGGGCCCATGTCTTCCCACAGTCCCAGTGCCCAACCAAAGGACCTGAGTCCTCCCAGAGGCCCCATGTCCACACACAGGCCCAGTGCCTGTGTCCTCCAAGAGGTCCCGAGTCTTCCCACAGGTCCCATGCCCTACCAAAGGCTCTGTGTCCTCCCAGAAGCCCAGTGTACCAGGTCCTCCCAGAGGCCCCAATGTCCCATGTTCTCCCACAGTCCCCGTGTGTTCCCAGAGTCCCCAAGTCATCCCAGAGGTCCTGTGTCCCATGTCCTCCTAGAGGGCCCCATTCTCATGTAATCCTGGAGTCCTCGTGTGTTCCAAGAGGCCCCATGTCCTCCCACAGGCCCTGAGTCTTCCCCAGACCCTGTGTCTTCCCTGAAGCCCCATGTCCAGTGTGCTCCCACAGGCTCTGTGTCCTGTGTCCTCCCAGAGGCACTGAGTCCCAAGTCCTCCAAGAGGCCCCATGTCCCATGTCCTCCCAAATACCATCTGTCTTCCCATAGGCTCCATGTTCTTCCAGAGGCCCCATGTCCCATGTCCTCCCCAAGGTCCCACGTCCTCCCACAGGCCCCGGGTCCTCCTACAGGCCCTGTGTCCTCCCAGAGGTCACATGTCCTCCCACAGACCTGGAGCCCTAACACAGTCCCCAAATCCACCCAGAGGACCAGTGTACCAGGACCTCCCAGAGGCCTCAAATCTCGCCAGAGTCCCCATATCCTGTGTCTTCCCCAAGGCCCCTGGACCTCCCAGAGGGCCTGTGTCCTGTGTCTGCCCAGAGCCTCCATGTCCTCCTGCAGGGCTCCTGTTTCTTGTCTTCCCAGAGACCCCATGTTCTCTGTTCTCCCAGAGGCCCCGTGTCCATCAACAGGCCCCATGTCCTCCCACAAGCACCATGTCCTGTGTCTTCCTATAGGTCCCATGTCCCGTGTCTTCCCAGAGGCACCATGTCCTATGTTCTTCCAAAGGCCCTTTGTCCTTTGGGAAGACACTGGATGCAGGGCCTCTGACAGGACAAGTGGCCAATGGGAGGACACAGGGAATTAGGGGGCACATGGGGCCTCTGGGAGGACATGGGACACGAGGCCTTTGGGAGGACTCAGGAAAGGGGCCCTCTGGGAAGACATGGGACCCGGGGCCTGTGGGAGTACATGGTGCCTCAGAGAAGACACAGGACACAGTCCTTCTGGGAGGATATGGGACGCTGGGCCTGTGGGAGGAAACGGGGACTCTGGTGGGACGCAGGTCCTCTTGGAAGAAGAGGGGCTTCTGGGAGGACATGGGACCTCTGGAGGTCACGCGACACAGGGTATGTGGGAGGACATGATACCTCTCAGAAACGGGACCTCTGTGAATACACAGGACACAGGGCCTCTAGGAGAACATGAGACTGGAAGAACATGGGACTTGGGTCCTCTGGGAAGGCATGGGACACAGGGCGTCTGGAAGGAAACAGAGCCTGTGGAAGGGCTCAGGATCTGTGGTATGAGCCGGGAGTTCTGTGAAGACACACAGCCTCTGGGAGGACACATGATACAGGGCCTCTGGGGGGGAATATGGGACTCAGGGCCTCTGGGAGGACACATAACCTATGAAAGGACATGGGGCCTCTGAGAGGTCATGGGGACTCAGGGAAGACATGGAGAGGGAAGACATGGGACTTGGGGCCTCTGGGAAGACATAGGACACTAGGCCTGTGGGAGGACATGGTGCTGTCAGTGGACAGAGGACACGGGGCTTGTGGGAGGGTATGGGGTCTTTGGGAGATCACAGGGCCTCTTGGAGGACCCAGGACATGGAGCCTATGGGATGACACGGGACATGGGGACCCTGGGAGGACATAGGTCCTCTGGGAGTACACAGGGCCTCTGGGAGGACACAGGACATGGGGCTTGGGCCTCTGGAAGGACACAAGCCACTGGGCCTGTGGGAAGACATGAGGCCTGTGGGAGGACTCGGGTCTTGTCTATGGAAAGAGGACACGAGGCTTGTGAGAGGGCACAGGGTCTTTGGGAGATCACAGGGCCTCTAGTACCCAGGACATGGGGCCTATGCTATGACAAGAGGACCCTGGGAGGATACAGAGTCATGGGCCCTCTGGGATGACACAGGGCCTCTGTGAGGTCACAGGACACGGGGCCTCTAGGAGGACACGGAACATGGGGCCCCTGTGAGGACACGGCGCCTCTATGAGGAAGGACACAGGGCCTGTAGGAGGACACAGGACATAATCCCTCTGGGAGAACACAAGACATGGGGCCACTGGAAGGACTTGGGGTATCCGGGAGGACACAGGGACTCTGGAAGATCGTGGGACACTGGGCCTCAGCGAGGACTTGGGACACTGGGCCTCTGTGGGGACATGGAATCTGTGGTAGGGCAGGGGACTGTGGAAGAACATGGGGCCTCTTGGAGGACAACAGACATCTGGCAGGACAAGGGACACTGGCCATGTGGGAGGACACAGTCCCTCTGGGAAGATACAGGGCCTATGGGAGGATACAGGGCCTCTGAATGACACAGGTCACAGGGCCTGTGGGAGGAAATGGGACAAGAGCCCTCTGGTAGGACAAGGGATAGGAGGCCTCAGAGAGTACACAGGGACTGTGGGAGGACATAGAACACGAGGCCTCTGAGAGGAAATGGGACACAGTGCATCTGGGAGGACACTGTGCCTGTGGGAGGACATGGTGCTTGTATGAGGACACAGGGCCTTTGAGAGGACAAGGGGCCTCTGGAAGGACTTGGGTCCTGTGGGAGGACATGGGACACGGGGCTTCTGGGAGAACACAGGACACGATCCCTGTGGGAACACAGTGGACACTGGGCCTCGGGGAGTACACAGGGTCTGGGGAAGACTCGAGGCCTGTGGGAAGACATGGGGCCTATGGGATGCCATGGGTCCTGTGAAAGGAAATGGGGCCTCTGGGATGACACGGTGTCTCTTTGAGGACTCGGGGCCTCTGGGAAGTAACAGGCCTTATGGGAGGACACTAGACAATGGGCTTCTAGAAGAACACGAGTCACAGTGCCTCTGGGGGGACACGGGGCCTCTGGGAGGATACAGGATACTGGGGATCTTGGAGCACTTGGGGGGTCTCTGGGAGGACAGGGCACTCTGAGAGAATGTGGGACACAGGGCCTCAGGGAGGACTTGAGACATTGGGCCTCTGGGAAGACACAGGGCCTGTGGTAGGGCATGGGGCCTGTGGGACGAAAAGGGGCCTCTGGGAGCACAGTGGACCTCTAGGAGGAAATGAGATACTGGGTATGTGGGAGGACACGAGGCTTCTGGGATGACATGGGACACGGGGCCTGTGGGAGGTCAAGGGGCCTTGGGAGGACATGGGGCCTGTGGGAGGACACAGGGCCTCAGGGAGTTCTCAGGACATGGGGCCTTTGTGAGGACCCAGGACCCATGGCATATGGGAAAACATGGTACACAGCGCCTCTGGGATGGCATGGGAAACTGAGCCTATGGGAGGACATGGGGCCTCTGGGATGACACGGGTCCTATCAAAGGACACAGGACATGGGGCCTCTGGGAAGAGAGGAAACTTCTGGGAGTACACAGGAAACCTGGCCTTCTAGAGGACACAGGACAGCAGTCCACTTTGGGGACACAGGACACGGGTCCTGTTCAAGGAAAGAGAACAAGGGGCTCTGGAAAGACCCAGGGCCTGTGGGAAGACACAGGGCCTTGGAAAGACATGGGACACAGGGCTTGTGGGAGTACACAGGTCCAGTGGCATGACACAGGGCCTCTGGTAGGACACGAGGCCTCTGGGAGGAAAAAGACACCGGGCCTCTAAGAGGACACAGGGCTTCTGGGAGGTAACCGGACACAGGGCCAATTGGATAACATGGGACACGGTCCTTCTGTTAGGACACAGGACACAGGGCATCTGGGAAGACTGGGACACTGGGCCTGAGGGAGGACACACACACTCTGGATGGACACAAGACATGTGACCTCTGGTAGGACATGGTGATACTGGGAAGACACAACGCCTCATGGAAGACATGGAACAGAGGCACTAGAGAGGACTTGGGGACTCTGGGTGGACACAGGACACGGCGTCTCTGGGGCGACACAGAACACTGGACTCGTGGGAGGACATGGGACACGGGGCTTGTAGTAAGACACAGGGCCGCTGGGAAGACACTGGACATGGGGCCTTGGGAGGACATGGGACATTGGACCTGTGAGAGGACATGGGTCTTGCTGGAGGAAACAGGACACATGGTCTGTGGGAGGACACAGGACATGGGGCCTGAGGGAGTACATGGGGTATCTAGGCAGACACAAGACCTGGGACTTCTGGGAGGACATGGAACACGGGGTCACTTGGAGGAATTAAGGCCTGTGGGAGGACACAGGACACAGGGCCTCTGGGTGGATATGGGTTCTGTGTTAGGGCGTGCAGTCTGTGGGAGAAAATGTGACCTTTGGGAGGACACACAGACTGTGGAAGGACCCGGGCCTCAGGAAGGACACGAGGCCTCTGGGAGGACACGGGACCTCTGGAAGGACATGGAACCTGGGGCCTTTGGGAGGACACAAGGCCTGTGGGAACACACTTGACATGGGGCTTTGGTTAAGACACAGGGTCTGGGGAAGATTTGTGTTCTGTGGGAGGACACAGGGCTTGGGAGAGGCCATGGGTCCTGTAGGAGGACTTGGGGCCTCTGGGATGAAATGGGGTCTCTTTGAGGACATGGGGCCTCTGGGATGAAATGGGGTCTCTTTGAGAACACGGGGCCTCTGGGAGGACACGGGACCTCTGGAAGGGCAAGGGACACAGGGCCTCTGGAAGGACACAGGACATAGGCCTGTGGGAACACACTGGATATGGGCTTCAGGGAAGACATGGGGTCTAGGGAATACTCATGGTCTGTGGGAGGACATGGGTCTTGCAGGAGGCCATGGATCCTGTGGGAGGACACGGGGCCTCTGGAATGACATGGGGCTTCTTTGGGGACTCTGGGAGGACCAAGGCCCTGAGGGAACACATGGGGCCTATGGAAGGACACTAGACAAGGGGCCTCTAGGAGAACACGGGTCACAGGGCCTCTGGGAGGGCACATAGTCTCTGGGAGGAGACAGGACACTGGGCCTCTGGCAGGACATGGGACCTCTGGGAGGACAAGGGGACTGTGGGAGAATATGGAAAATGGGGCCTCTGGGAGGACAAGGGGACTCTGGGAAGACATGGGACATAGGGTCTCTGGGAGGAGTTGGGGTCTCTGGGAGGACATGGAGACTCTGGGAGAAGGAGGGACATGGGGCCTTTGGGAGGACCTTGAACACTGGGCCTCTGGGAGAACACAGGGCCTGTGGTAGGGAACGGGGCATATGCGAGGACATGGGGCCTCTGGCAGGCAACAGAAGAAGGGGGCTCTGGGAGGACACAGGGCCTGTGGAAGGAAACAGGGACTCTTGGAGGTCATGGGGCCTCTGGGAGGACAAAGGACATGGGGCCTATGGGAGGACATGGGACATGGTCCTTTGGGAGGGCACAGGACACCGGGACTCTGGGAAGACATGGGGCCTCTGGGAAGAACTGAACATGGGGCCGGAGGGAGGAAACAAGGTCTCTGCGAGGACACGTGACTCTGGGCCTGTGGGAGGACATGGGTCCTGTGGGAGGACACAGACATGTGGACTGGGGGAGGACATAGGACACGGGGCCTGCGTGATGACATGGGTTCTTTGGGAGTACAAAACACATGGGCCCTCTGGGAAGTCACGGAATACTGTGACTGAGGGAGGACACGAGGACATTAGGTGGACACAGGACACGGAGCCTATGAAAGGACAAGTGACACTGAGCCTGTGAGAGGATATGCGTCCTGTGGGAGGACACAGGACCTGCCAACTGTGGGAGAACACTGAACAAGGGGGTCTTTGGGTGGACACAAGACATGGGCTCTCTGAGATGACACATGACACAACGCCTCTGGGAGAACATGGGACATGGGGACTCTGGGAGGACATGGGAAACAGGACCTGTGGGAGAACATGAGGCCTGTGGTAGGGCACAAGGCCTATGGGAATACACGGGGCCTCTGGGAGGACATGAGGACTCTGAGAGAATATGGGACATGGGGCCTATGAGAGGACACTGTACATGTAGCCTGGGGGAGGAAACAGGGCCTGTGCGATGACATGGGGCCTCTAGGAAAACACAGGATACTTGTGGTTTGGAAGCACATGGGCCTTTGAGAGGACATGTGGCTTGTGGGAAGACATGGGGCCTCTGGGAGGACATGGGTCATGGGGCCTCTCGGAGGACATAGAACACAGGACCTGTTGGAGGACATGGGGAACTGTGGGAGCACATGAGACCTGGGGATTCTGGGAGTACATAGGATACTGGGCCTGTGGGAGGACACCCGGCTTCAGGGAGGACAGGGAATATGGGGGCATGTGGGAGGACTCGGGACCTATGGTGGACAGGAGACAAAGTGATCCTGGGTGTACACGGGGACTCAGGCCCTCTCAGAGGACTTGGGGCATCTGGAAAGACACAGAGCATCTGGGAAGACACGGGGCCTCTTGTAATACACAGAACACGAGGTCTGTGTAGGACATGGGGCTTCTGGGATGACATGAGGCCTCTAGGAGTTTACAGGAAATGGGGCCTCTGGGAGGACACAAAACACGGGTTCTTGGGGAGAACAGGATACGCGGGGCCACTGGAAGGACTTGAGGCCTCTGGGAGGACAGGGAGCCTTCAGGAGGACACAGGGCATGGGTCCTCTGGGAGGACACATGACACAGGGGCTCTGGAAGAACACAGGGATTCTAGGAGGACACAGGACACTGGGACTTAAGGATGACATGGGACAGGCAACCTCTGGGAGGACATGAGAATACTGGCTCTCATGGAGGACGTGGGGCCTCTGGGAGGACACAAGACATGGGGCCTTTTGGAGGACACAGGACATGGGGACTTTGGGAGGACACGGGGCCTCTGGGAAGACACAGGACTCGGAACTTCTGAGAGAACACATGACACAGGGTGTCTGGGAGGACACGGGGCCTCTTTGAGGACATGGGGACTCTGGGAGAACATGGAACATGAGGCCTCTGGGAGGACATGGGAAACTTGGCCTGTGGGAGGACATGGGGCCTGTGTTAGGACACGGGGCCTGTGGGATGACATGGATCCTCAGGGAGGAAACCAGAAACAGGACCTGTGAGATGACACAGGATATGGGGCCTCTAGGGGCACATGGGACCTCTGGTTAGACACAGGGCCTCTAGGAGGACACGGGACGTGGGGCCTTTGGGAGGACACAGGCCCTCTAGGAAGACATTGGGCTTCTGAGAGGACACGCTGCCTCTGGGAGGACACAGAGACTCTGGGATGACATTTGGTCTGTGGGAGGACACGGGGATTCTGAGAGTACATGAGGCCTATGGGAGGAAACAGGGCCTCTGGGAGTACACGAGACATGGGGCCTCTGGGAAGACATGTGACTCAGGGCCTCTAGGAGCACTTGGGACTCAGGGCCACTGGAAGGATAATGGGCCTATGGTAGGGCACAGGGCCTGTGGGATGACATGGGGCCTCTGGGAGGAAAAAGACACCGTACCTGTGGGATAACATGGGACATGGGGCCTCTAGGAGGACAAAGGACATGGGGCCTCTGGGAGGACTCGGGAAACAAGGCCTGTGGGAGGACACAGGGCCTCTGGGAAGACATGGAGCTTCTGGGAGGACACAGTGCCACTGGTAGGACACAGGACACGAGGCCTCTGGGGACACACGGGGCCTCTGGGAGGACATTTGGTCTGTGGGAGGACACGGGCCTCTGAGAAGACATGGGGCCTATGGGAGTACACAGGGCCTCTGGGAGGACATGGGGTCTGTGGAAGGACATGGGGCTCTGGGAGGGCTTTGGTCTTGTGTGAGGAAATAGGGTCTCTGGGAGGACATGGGACATGGCACCTGTGAGAGGACACGATGCCTGTGGAAGGACAAGGGGCCTCCGAGAGGATTCAGGACAAGGTGCCTTTGAGAGAACAAAGGAAACAAGGCCTATGGAAGGACACTATACATGAGGCCTCTGGAAGGAAACAGGACATGGGGCCTTTAGGAGAACACGGGGCCTCTAGGAAGACTCGAGACACGGGGCCTGAGGGAAGACACAGAGACTCTGGGGGGACACAGGACATGGGCCTCTGGGAGGATACGGAACACGGGAACTGTGGGAGGACACAGGGCCTCTGGACAATAAGGGACAAGGTGCATCTTGGAGGACACAAAGCCTATGGTTGGACACGAGGAATGTGGGAGGACACAGGGCACGTGCAAGGACATGGGGCCTCTGGGAGGACATAGGACACAGGGTCTATTGGAGGACTTGGGGCCTCTGGGAGGACATGTGACACAGAGACTCTGGGAGGACATGGGGCCTATACAAGGACATGGGACCCAGGGCCTCAAGAAGGACTCAGGACACAGGGCCACTGAGAGGATATGGGGCCTGTGGTAGGGCTCAGGGTTTGTGGGAGGAATGAGATACGGAGTCTGGGAGGACATGGGCCATGTGGGAGGACATGGGGCCTCTGGGAGGATACAGGACATGGGGAATATTGGAGGACTTGGGACATTGTCCTTCTGGGAGGACATAGTACACAGGGCCTCTGGGAATACGGGGCCTCTTGGAAGACATGGACACAGGGCCTGAGGGAAGACACAGAGACTCTGGGTAGACATGGGACACAAGGCTTCTGGGAGGATACTGAACGCAGGGATTGTGGGAAGACATGGGACACAGGGCCTCTGGATGATAAGGTATATGGTGCCTCTGGGAGGACTTGGGGCCTATGGGAGTACATGGGGCCAGTGGGAGGACACAGAGCATGTGAGAGGACCTGGGGCCTCTGGGAGAACACATGACATGGGGTATCTGGAAAGACATGAGACACGGGGTCTCTAGAAAGACTTGGGGCCTCTGGGAGGACTTGGGACACAGGGCCTCTAGGAGGACTTAGGACATGGAGCTGCTGGGAGGATATGGGGCCTGTGGTAGGGTTCTGGGTCTGTGGGAGGAACAGGACACGTAGCCTCTGGGAGGACATGGGGCCTGTGGGAGGACATGGGACACAGGGCCTCTAGGATGACTCAGGACACAGGGACTCTGGGAAGATATGGGACCTGTGGTAGGGCTCAGGGTCTGTGGGAGGATCAAGACATGGAGCTTCTGATAGGACATGGAGCATGTGGGATGAAACGGGGGATGAAAGGACACAGGACACTGGGCCCCTGGGAAGACATAGAACATGGGGCCTGTTGGAGGACACAGGACATGGGGCCTCTGGGAGGACATAGGATACTAGGCCTGTGCCAGGACACGTGGCCTCTGAGAAGACAGGGAACATGGGGCATTTGGGAGGACCCGGGGCCTATGGGCAGACACGAGACATGTGGATCTGGGGAGGACATGGGGACTCTGGACCTCTGGGAGGACATAGGGCCTCTGGGAGGACACAGAGCCTCTCAGAAGACACAGGCCTTGGGGTCTGTGGAGGACATGGGGCATCTGAGATGACATGGGGCCTCTAGGAGGTCAAAGGAAATGGGCCTCTAGGAGAACACGGGACACAGGGCCTCGTGAAGACATGGGGCCTATTTGAATGCATGTGGTCTGTGGGAGGACACTGGATATGGGGCCACTGGGAGGACTTGGGGCCTTTGGGAGGACACAGGGAATGTCTTCTGGAAGGACACCTGAAACAGGGACACTGGGAGAACATGGAGCATCTGGGAGTACACAGGACACAGTGTCTGTGGGAGAACATGGGGCCTGTAGGAGGACACGGTGCCTCAGGGACTACATAGGACATGGTTCTAGTGGGAGGACACAGGACATGGGGTATTGTGGTATACATAGGGTCTGGGGAAGACTTAGGGCCTGTGGGAGAATATGGGGCTTATGTGAGGACACAGAACCTGTGAGATGACATGGGACACAGGGCCTATGGAAGGACACTGGACAGGGGGCCTCAGGAAGACACGGTACACGGGGTGTCTGGGATGACACGATATGGAGCCTGTGAAAGGTCACGGAATACTTGGCCTGTGGAAAACCATGGGGCATGTTGCCTCTGGGAGGACACAGGACACAGGGCCTGTTGGAGGACATGGGAGATGGGGCCTGTGGGAGTACACAAGGCCTGTGGTATGGCACAGGGCCTGTGGGAGGACAAGGGACCTCTGAGATGACATGGGACACTGGGCATCAGGGACGACTCAGGACACGGGACTCAGGGCCTCTGGGAGGACATGGGGCCATTGGGTGGACACAGGGCCTATGGGAGTAAATGGGACAAGGGGTCTGTAGGATGACACGAAACACGAGGCCTCTGGGTGGATGCAGGATACAGGGCCTCTGGGAGAACATGGGACTCAGGGCCTGTAGGAGGACACAGGCCTGTGGAAGGGCTTGGGCCCTCTGGGCAGACATAGTATGTCTGGAAGGACACAGACCTGTGGGAGGACACAGGGCCTCTGGAAACACACGGCCCACAGGCTCTGTGTCCTGTGTCCTCCCAAGGCCCCCTATCCAGTATACTCCCAGAGGACCCGTGTCCTATATCCTCCCAGTGGCTCCATGTCCTCTCACAGGTTCCATGTCCTCAAAGAGGTACCATATCCTCCCACAGGCCCCAAGCCCTTCCACGGGCCCCGTGTTTTCCCAGAGGCCCCGAGTCTCATGTTCTCCTAGAGGCCCTTTATCCTGTGCCTCCCAGAGGCCCATGTCTCATGTCCTCCCAGAGGCCCCATCTCCAGTGTGCCCCAGATGCCCTATGTGATGTGTCCTCCAAGAGGTTCCATGTCCTCCCAGGGGCCCCGTGTACTCCCAGAGGATGTGTGTCCTCTCATATGTTCCATGTGCTCCCAGAGGTACCGTGTCCTCCCAGTCCCCGAGCCCTTCCACAGGCCCCGTGTCCTCCCAGAGGCTCCGTGTCCTGTGTCCTCCCAGAGGACCTATGGTCTGGGTCCTCCTAAATACCTGTGTCTTCTCAGAGGCCCCATGTCCTGTGACTTCCGAGAGTCTCCGTGTCCCCATCTTCCCAAATGTTCCGTGTCTTCCCAGAGGCACCATGTCCCATGTCTTCCCACGGTCCCCGTATCTCATGTCCTGCCAAATGTCCCATGTCCTCCCAGAGGCCCCTTGTCATCTCAGAGGTCCTGTGTCTCTATGTGCTTCCAGAGGCCCCAAGCCCCATGTTCACCCAGAGGCCCCATGTCTTCCCATATGTCCCATGTTCCGTATCCTCCGAGAGGACCAGTGTCCTCCTGGAGGCCCAGTATCCTGTGTCCTCCCACAGGCCCCATGTTCTGTGTCCTTCCAGAGCCCCCATGTACTCTCACAGGCCCCATGTCCTCCCAAAAGCCCCGCATCTTTGCAGAGGCCCTGTGTCCCATGTCCTCCCAGAGGCACCATGTCCCCTGTTTTCCCACAGGGCTTGTGTCCTCCCATAGGCCCTGTGTCCTACCACAGGCTCCCAGTCCCGTATCCTCCAAGAGCCTCTGATTCCTGTGTCTTCCCAGAGGACTTGTGTCCTCCCAGAGGGCCTGTGTCCTTCCACTTGCCTTGTGTCATACCAGAGGCCCTGTGTCCCTCGTCATCCCACTGGGCTCACATCCTCCCACAAGCTCCATGTCCTCCCAAAGGCCCCAGACAATGTGTCCTTCCTGAAGCCCCGTGTCCTGTGTCATCCCACAGGCACCATGTTCTGTGTAATTCCTGAAGCCCCCAGTCCTACTTGCCATGTGTTTTCCCACAGGCCCCATGTCCTCTTCCTACCATAGGCCCCATTTCCTGTGTCTTCCTTCAGAACCCGTGTCCTCCCAGAGGCCCAGTGTCCCATGTCATCCTAGCAGCCCCTCGTCCTCTCACAAGCCCCATGTCCTCCCACAGGACCCAAGTCCCTTGTTTTCCCAGAGATTCAATGTCCTCCCAGAGGTCTCTTGTCTTCCCAAAGGTCCCATGTCTTCCCACAGGGCCCGTGTCTGCCCAGTGGTCCCTGCCTGTGTGAGGACCTGGGACACAGGACTTGTGGGAGGACACGGGGCCTCTGGGAGGACACGTAACCTCTGGGTGGTCACGAGGCCTCTGGAAAGACTTGGGTTCTGTGGGAGGACATGGGGTCTCTGGAAAGATATGGGACAAGGGGCCTCTGAGAGAACATGTTACATGGGACCTCTGGGAATACACAGGTCATGTGACCTCTGAGAGAACACAGTGCCTATGGGAGGACACGGGACACGGGGCCTCTGTGAAGACACAGGACATGGGGCCTGTAGGAGGACACTGGGCCTCTGAGAAGTCACAGGATACTGGGCTGCTGGGAGGACACAGGACATGAAGCCTCTGGGAGGACATTTAACACTGTGCCAGTGGGAAGACATGGGGTCTCTGGGAGGACAAAGGGGCTGTGGGAGGACACAGGACATGGAGCCACTTGGATGGCACAGGGCCTCTGGGAGGACACAGGACACATGGAATCTGGGAGGACATGGGACACCTGACCTCTGGGAAAATATGAGACACAGGGCAAAAACGGAGGACACGAGGCCTCTTGAGGACACAGGACCTCTTGGAGGACACAGGACACTGCCCTTCCAGGAGGACACAGGATACGTGTTTGGTAGAACAACACAGGACCTATAGGAGGAATGGGAGCTTCAGAAACTGCATAGGACATGGTGCCTGTGGGAGGACAAAGGACATGGGGCTTTGGGGAGGACACCTTCTGTGGGGCCTTTGGCAGTACATGGGGCTTGTGGGAGGACACGGGCCCTGTGGGATGACACAGGACAGATGGCCTTGGGTAAGACACGGGGCAAAGGAAGGACATGGGGCCTTTGGGAGGACATGAGTCTTCAGGAAAGACACAGGACTCAAAGCCTCTAGAAGGGTATGGGACTGGGGGCCTGTGGTAGGACACAGGGCCTGTGGGAGGACAGGGGACACAGTGCCTCTGAAAGGGCAAGGGACATAGGGCCTCTGCAAAGACACAAGGCTTCTGAAAGGACATGGGGCCTGTGAGAGGACACAGGACACGGGGACTCTGGGAGGACACAGGATACTGGGCTTCCAGGAGAGCATGCATCCTCTTGGAGGTTACGGGTCATAGGACATGTCGGAGGACATGTGACCTCTGGGAGCACATGGGAAATGGGGCCTTTGGGAGGACTTTAGGCCTCTGGGGGTACATGGGGACTCTGGGAGGACACAGGACACAGAGCCTTGGGAGGACACGGGGCTTCTGGGAGGACATGGGGCCTGTGTTAGGGGACCTGGACCTCTGGGAGAACAAGAGACTGCTGGTAGGACATCGGCCCTCTTGGAGGACATGGGACACTGCGTTTCGGGTAGGACACGGGGTCTGTGGGCAGACACGGGGCCTCTATAAGGACACGAGGCCTCTGGGAAGACACAGGACTCAGAGACTATAGATGATATGGGACTCGAGGACTGTGGGAGGACACAGGGCCTGTGGGAGGACATGGGGCCTGGGGGAAGGCAGGGGACACGGTGCCTCTGGGAAGGCATGAGACAAAGGGCCTCTGCAAAGACACGGGGCCTCTGCGAGGACATTGGGCCTATGAGAGGACACGGGGTCTCTGGGAGAACACAGAACATGGAGCCAGTGGGACAACACAGGACACTAGTTCACTGGGAGGACACAGATACTGGGACTCAGGGAGGATATAGGTCTTCTGGGAGGATACGGGACATGGGACATGTGGCCCATGGGCATATATGGGACACGGGGACATGAGGCCTCTGGTAGGACATGCAGACACGGGGCTTCTGGGATGACACGGGGCCTCTGGGAGGACATGGGGCCTCTGGGAGAACACAAGACACGGGGCCTGTGGGAAGACATGGGTATTCAGGTAGTACACAAGACATAGGGCCTATGTGAGGACATGGGGCCTGTGGGAGGACATGCTGCCTCTGGGTGGTCATGGCATCTCTTGGAGGACACAGGATATCAGGTGTTTGAGAGGACACAAGACTGCTGGGATTCTGCAAAGACACAGAGCCTCTGGGAGGACATGGGACAAGGGTCCTCTGGGAGCACACGGGGCTTGTGGTAGGGCATGGGGCCTGTGGAAGGACACAGGACACAGGGCCTCTGGGAGGACACAGGATACTGGACCTTCGGGACTCAGGGAATGTGGGAAGGACACAGGGCTTCTGGGCATACACAGGACATGGGTCCTCTCGGAGGTGACAGGGCCTGTGAGAGGACATGGGTCCTCTGGGATGGCATAGATCATGGGGCATCTGGGAAGACAAGAGGGTTCTGGGAGGAAACCAACCATTGGCTTTTGGGAGGATATGCGCCCTCTGGGAGAACAAGGGACTCGAGACCTCTGGAAGGACATGGGACAATGGGACTCTGGTAGAATGAAGAACATGAGGGCTCTGGGAGTAAATGGGGCCACTGGGAGGACACAGGGCCTTCTGGAGGACACAGGGTCTCTGGGAGAAAACCAACCACTGGCCTCTGGGGGAATATACATCCTCTGGGAGGACAAGGGACATGAGACCTCTAGGAGGATACAGGACAATGGAACTCTGGGAGGACATAGGACACGGGGGCTCTTGGAGAAAAAAGAACACAGGACCTATGGGAGATCCTAGTGTCCTCCCAGAGGTCATGTGTCCCACAAGAGCACCCCAGTCTTCCCAGAGGCCTTGCGACATATATCCTCCCAAAGTTCCCATGTCTTCCCCAAGGCCCCATGTGCTTGCAGAGACCTGGTGTCCTGTGTACTACAAGAGGCCCTGGTCCCATGTCCTCCCAGAATCCCCAAGTCCTCCCAGAGCCTACCTGTACTCCCACAGGCTCAGTGTCCTCCCATAGGCCCAGTGTCCTCTGACAGGAACCATGTCCAACCAAGGCCTCGTGTCCTCCCACAGGATCAGTGTCCTGTGTCCTCCCAGAGGCTCCATGTCCTCCTAGTGGCTCCATGTCCTGGCCTTCCAGAAGCCCAATGTCCTCCCACAGGCCCTGTGTCACATGTCCTCCCATAGTCCCCATGTGCTTTCTCAGGTCCCGTGACCAAAGGCCCTGTATCCTGTGTCCTCCCAGAGTCCCCATGTCCTGTGTCCTCCCAGAGGCCCTGTGTCCTGTGACCTCCCACAGATCCTGTGTCCTGTATCCTCACAGAGGCCCTGTGTCCATTGTCCTCCCAGACGCCTCGTGTCCTCCCAAAGGCCCCAAGTCTCCCTGAGCCCTTGTGTCCTGTGTCCTCCCAAAGGCACTGTGTCCATGTGTATTCTGAGAGGCACCATGTCCCGTGTCCTCCCAAAGGCCTTGTGTCCTCCCAGAGGCCATGTGACCTCCCAGAGGCCCCGTGTCTTGCCATAGGCCCCATGCCCCATTTCCTCCCAGAGGTCCCATGTCCTCCCAGAGGCCAGTGGTTTGTGTCCTCCCTGAGCCCCCAGGCCCTTCATCAGGGCCTGTGTCCTGTGTCCTCCCAAAGATCCCATGTGCCTTTTCCTCATAGACACCCCATGTTCTCCAACAGGACCATTATCCTGTGTCCTCCAAGAAACCCAGTGTCCCGTGTCTTCCCAGAGGCCCAGTGTCCTCCCAGAAGCCCTGTGTTCTGTCTTCTCCCAGTGGCTCCATGTCACATGTCTGCCCATAGTCCTTGTGTCCTATCTCAAGCCCCATGAACCGTATCTTCCCAGAGGTCCCATGTCCTTCCAATGGCCCTGTGCCTTGTGTCCTCGAAGAGGCCCTGGGTCCTGTGTATTCCCAGAGGCCCCGTGTCCTCCCAGAGGCCCCATGTCCTGTGTCTTCCCACAGGCCTCTTGTCTCGGGTCCTCCCAGTGGCCCCAAGTTCTCCCAGAGGACTGGTGTCCTCCCAGAGACCCCATGTCTTTCCACAGGCCCTGGGTCCTTGCAGAGCTCTCGTGTCCTGTGTCCTCCCAGATACCTATGTTATCACATAGTCCCCTTGTCCTCCGACATCCCCCATGTCGTGTGTCCCACCAGAGGCCCTGTGCCCTCCCACAAGTTCCGTGTCCTCCCACAGGTTCCTTGTCCTCCCATAGGCTCAGAGCCCTTCCACATGCCCCATGTCCTCTCAGAGGCCCTGAGTCCCATGTTCTCCCAGAGGCCCTGTATCCTGTGTCCTCCCAGAGGCCCCATGTCCCGTGTCCTCCCAGAATCCCCATGTCCTCCCAAAGGTCCCATCTTGTCCCAGAGGCCCCGTGTCTGTCTACAGGTCCCATGCCTTCCCAGAGGCCCTGTGTGCTGTGTCCATGTGTATTCTGAGAGGCACCATGTCCCATGTCCTCTCCAAGGCCTTGTGTCCTCCCAGAGGCCATGTGTCCTCCCAGAGGCCCCATGTCATCCTATAGGCCCCATGTACCATTTCCTCCTTGAAGCCCTGTGTCCTCCCACAGCCTCTTGTCCTCCCACAGGCCTCGAGTCCTCCCCAAGTTGCCATGTCCCAGAGGTCCGATGTCCTCTCAGAGGACACGTGTCCTCCTATAGGTTCCATGTCCTTGCAGAGGCACTGTATCCTCCCACAGGCCCAGATCCCTTTCACAGGCCCCATGTCCTCCCAGAGGCCCCAAGTCCCATTTTCTCCCACAGGCCCGGAGTCCCATGTCCCGTGTCCTCCCTGAGCCCCTGTGTCTGTACACAGGCTCCGTGTCCATCCACAGACCCCATGTTCTTTCACAGGCCTGTGTCCTGTGTTTTTCCAGAGGTCCTATGTGCCTCTAGAGGTCCCTTGTCCTCCCAGAGGCCTCGTGTCTTCCCACAGGGATCATGTCCACTTAGTGGTTCCATTTCTCCCACAGGTCCCATGTCCTCCCACAGGCCCCTCATCTCCGTGTCCTCTCAGAAGCCCAGTGCCTTCATGTCCTCCCAGAGGCCCCAGGTTTTGTGTCCTCCCAGATTCCCCTTGTACCATGTCCTCCCACAGGCCCTGTGACATGTATCCTCACAGAGATGGGACATGGGGCCTCAGGGAGAACACGGGGCACAGGGCCTCTGGGAGGAGATAGGACATGGGGCCTGTGGGAGGACACAGGGCCTCTGGGAGGACACAGGGCTTCTGGGAGTTCATGGGTCTACTGGGAAGTCACAGGGCCTCTGGAAGAACATGGGATCTATGAGAGCACATGGGGCCTCTGGGAGGACATGGGACAAGGGGCCTCTGAGTGGACACGTTATATGGTGCCTCTGGGACTACACAGGTCATGCGGCCTCTGGGAGGACACAGCCCCTGGGGTAAGACACAGGACACTGGGCCTCTGAGAGGACACAGGACATAGGGCCTGTGGGAGAACACTGGGCCTCTGAGAGGACATGGGACACGGGGCCTCTGGGAGGACAGGGGTCACTGGGCCTGTGGGCAGACATGGGGCTTCTGGCAAGACAAAGGGCCTGTGGGAGGAGAGGACACAGGACTCGGGGTCACTTGGAGGACGCAGGGCCTCTAGGAGGACATGGGACACGAGGCCTCTGGAAGGACATGAGACACAGGGCAAAAAGGAGGACACGAGGACTCTGGGAGGATATAGGACACTGGCCCTTCAAGAGCACACAGGACACGTGGCCTGTGGGAGGACACAGGGCTCCTGGAAGGACACAGGACATGGGGCCTCAGGGCAGACATGGGGTATCTGGGAGGATATCAGGCCAGTGGGAGGACACGATGCCTCTGGGAGGACACAGGACATGGAGACTCAGGGGGGTCACAGGGACTGTGGGAGGACACAGGACAAGGGGTTTCTGGGAGGACACAGGACACAGGGTCTCTGAAAGCACACAGGGTCTCAGGGAGGACATGGGGCCTATGTTGGGCTACGGGGCCTCGGGGAGGACAAGGGCCCTCTGAGAGGACATCAGACCTCTGGGAAGACATGGGAAATGGCAACTTGGGGAGCACTCGAGGCCTGTGGGAGGACAAGAGGCTGTGGGAGGACATAGGGCTTCAAAGAGGAAATGGTACACGGGCCCTATAGGATGACATGGGACACTGGGCCTCTGGGAGGACACAGAATCTGTGGAGGAATTGGGCCTCTGGGAGAACACAGGACATGGGGCATCTGGGAGACACAGGACACTGGACCGCTGGGAGGACTCAGGCCTCAAGGAGGACACAGAACATAGGGCCTGTAGGAGAACACGTGGCCTCTGGGGAAACAAAAGACACGGAATATGTGGCAGGACACGAGACATGGGGACTGTGGGAAGACATGGGACATGGTGCCTCTGAGAGGACACGGAGCACTTGGGAGGAAGGGGACATGTGGACTCTTGGAAGAAATGAGACATGTGGCCTCTGAAAAGACACGGGGCATCTAGGAGGACACAGGACACAGGGCCTCTGGGAAGACACAGGACACAGTGCTTCTGGAAGGACATGGGTACTGTGGGAGGACAGGTGGACTGTGGGAGGACAGGTGGACTGTGGGACCACTCGGGGCCTGCAGGAGACATGGGACCTCTGGGAATACACAAACACGGGGCCTCTGGGAGGGCCCAGGGTCTCTGGGCAGACACGGAGCCTCTGGGAGGACACAGGACATTGGCCCTGCAAGGGGACATGGGACACGTTGCCTGTGGGATGACACAGGGCCTCTGGGAGGGCCCAGGGTCTCTGGGCAGACACGGAGCCTCTGGGAAGACACAGGACATTGGCCCTGCAAGAGGACATGGGACACGTTGCCTGTGGGATGACACAGGGCCTTTGGGAGAACACGGGACAGGTGGCTACTGCGCAGACACAGGACACTGGGCCTCTGGGCACACACAGAGCCTCTGGGAGGATACTGAGCCTGTGGGAGGACACAAGACCAGGGGACTCCAGAAGGACATAGGACACGGGGACTCTGGGAGGACATGGGACACAGAGCCTATGTGAGGACATGGGGCATGTGGAAGGACATGGGGCCCCTGGTTGGACACGGGGACTCTGTAAAGACAAGAGGCTAAGGGTTGGGCTAGGGCCTGTGGGAGGACACAGAACATCTGGGAGGACATGGAACCTGCTGGAGGACACGGGACCCGGAGCCTATGGGAGAACACAGGACACTTGGCCTCTGGGAAGACACAAGACACGGGGCCTCTGGGAGGACACAGGACACTGGGCCTGTGGGAGGACTTGGGGCCTCTGGGAGGACAAGGGTCCTGTGGGAGGATACAAGACATGGGGCCTGTGGGCAGTCACAGGACACGGGGCCTGGTGGAGGACTCGCGGCCTCTGGGAGGAATTGGGGCCTCTGGGAGAACACAGGACACTGGACCACTTGGAGGACACAGGGCCTCTGGGAGTACACAGGGACTCTGGGATGACATGGGAACTTGGGGAGAATGGGACACAGGGCCTCAGGGAGGACCTGGGAACCTGGGCCTCTGGGAGGACACCGGGACTGTGGTAGTTCACAGTCCCGGTGCCCGTGGGAGGACACAGGGCTTTGGGAAGGCTACGGACCACTGTGAGGACACCGAACACTGGCCATGTGGGAGAACACTGGGCCTCTGTGAGGACATGGGCCCTCAGGGAGGACACAGGGATTCTGGAATAACATGGGACTTGGGACCTCTGGAAAGACACTGGATAAGGGGGTTCCAGGAGGACACGGGGCCTGTGGGAGGGCACAGGGCCTCTGGGGAGAACAGAGCCTCTAAAAGAATGTGAGACATTGGGGTCTCTGGGGGAACAAAGGACATGGGGCCTCTGGGAGGACACAAGACACAGAGGCTCTGGGAGAACTCGGGAACTCTGGGAGGACACTAGGCCTTTGGGAGGACATGGGACACGGGGCCTCGGTGTGGACACAGGGCCACTGGGATGACACAGGACATGGGGCACCATGGTGGACACAGGGTCTGGGGAAGACTTGAGACCTGTGGGAGGACATGAGGCTTGTGTGAGGACACGTGTCCTGTGGGATGACAGGAAGAACATAGGACATGAGGAAGGACACGAGCCCTCTAAGAGGATACGGGACCTCTAGGAGGATACAGGGCCTCTGAGAGAACACAGGGCCTTTGGGAGGTCACAGGAAATAGTGTCTCTGGAAGAACAGGGACACAGTGCCTCTGGGAGGACAAATGGGCTCTGGGACACAACAGGACACATGGCCTCTGATAGGACACAGGACATGAGGACTCTGGGAAGTAAAAGGACACTGATCCTCTGTGAAGACATGGGGCCTCTGGGAGGACATGAGATCTATTGGAGGACACGTGGAATATGGGAAGTTTGGAGCCTCTGGAAAGACAAGGGGCCTGTGGGAGGACACAGGACCTCTGTGAGGACATGAGACCCAGGTTCTCTGGGAGGACATGGGGCTTCTTGGTGGACAGGGGACATAGGGCCTCTGAGAGGACATGGGGCCTCTGGGAGGACACAGGACACAAGGCCTCTGGGAGGACACCGGACCTCTAGGAGAACATTGGACTTCTGGGAGGACACGGGGCATTGAATTTTGAAGAGGACATAGGGTGTGTGGCAGACAAGCGCCCTGTAGGAGGACACAAGGCCTCTCAGAGGAAATGGGACACAGGGCCTCTGTGAGATAACTGGGCTCATGCAAGGGGACTGGATCTGTGGTAGGTCTTGGGACTTCTGGGAGGACACAGGGTCTGTGGGATGACATGGGGCCTCTGGGAGGGCACAGTAAACAGGGCCTCTTGGGGAACATAGGACTCAGAGCCTTTGGGAGGATACTGGTCCTGGGGTGAGGCTCGAGGCCTGTGGGAGGAAATGGTGCATCTGGGAGGACACGGGGCCAATGGGAAGACATGGGACACAGGGCCTCTGTGAGGACACAGGGCCTCAATGTGGTCAAGGCACATCTGGGAGTACACAGGCCTGAAGGGAGTACACTGAGCCCCTGGAAGGACAAGGACTCGAGGCCTGTGGGAGGACATGGGAACTGTGGTAGGGCATGGGGCCTGTGGGAGGACAAGGGATTTCTGGGTGGACATTGGACTTCAGGAATAACAAGGGACACTGGGCCTCTGGGATGACATGGTGTATCAGGGAAAACATGGGTCTGTGGGAGGACAATGGGCTCTAGAAGGACACGGGGCCTGTGGGAGGACACGTGGCCTCTGGGAGAATGCAGGACATGGGGCTTTTCCGAGAGAGTAGACCACACCTCCTCTGGGAAGAAACAGATCATGGGGCCTCTGGCAGGACATGGGACATGTGGCCTCTGGTAGGAGAGAGGACAAAGGCTCTCTGGAAGGACATGGCACAGGGGACTCTGGGAGGAGGTGGAATCTCTGGGAAGACACAGGACACGTGGTCTGTGTGATTAACAGGGCCTCTGGGAGGACACAGGTCACGTGGGCTTTTGGAGGACACAGGTCCTGTGGGAGGACACAGGGCCTTTGTGAGGACACGGGGTACTGGGCCTCTGGGAGGAGACAAGTCCTCTGGGAAGACACGGGGCATGTGGGAGGACAGAGGGCATCTGGGAGGACATGGGACACAGAACCTGTGGAAGGACACGGGGCCTTTGGGAGGACACAGGATGTGGAGCTCATGGAATGACACGGGACATGGGGCCTCTGGGAGGACACGGGGCCTGTGGGAAAACACAGGGCCTGGAGGAGGGCATGGGGCCTCAGGGAGTACACAGGACACTGTGCCTTTGGGAGTACACAGAACACAGGGTCTCTGGGTGCAAACAGGGACTCTAGGAGAACACGGGGCCTGAGATAGGACACTAGGCCCTGGTAGAACAGGGGACACTGGATATCTGGGAGGACATGAGACAGGGGCCACAGGGAGAATACAAGGACACGGGGTCTCTGGGAGGACTCGGGGCTTTTGGGAGGACTCAGGACACGGGGCTCATGGGATGACATGGAACACGGGGCCTATGGGAAGACACGGGGCCTGTGGAAGGGCTCAGGGAATGTGGAAGGACATGGTACATCTTGGAGGACAGGGAACCTGTGGGAGGACACAGGGCCTCTGGGAAGACATGGGGCCTCTAAAAGTACAAGGGACATGGGGCCTCTGGGGATACAAAGGACATGGGGCTTCTGGGAGCACCCAGGACAAGGGGCTCTGGGAAGTCACAGGATACGGGGCCTGAGGGAAGACACAGGGCCTCTGGGAGAACACAAAATACAGGGCATGTTGGAGGACACGGGACACTGGGCCTGTGGGAGGACAAGGGGTCTGTATCAGGACACAGGACATGTGGAATGTGGGAGGACACAGGACCCGGGGCCTGTGGAAGGACATGGGGCTTATGGGAAGACACAGAACACAGGACCTCTGGGAAGACTCGGGACACGGAGCCTATTGGATGTCATGAAGCCTCTGGGGGGACATGGGACATGGGGCCTCTAGGAGGGCATGCTGCCTGTGGGAGGACACAGAGTCTGTGGGAGGACACAGTGCATATGAGAGGACAAGGGGCCTCTGGGAGGTCATGGGACACGGGGCCTCTGGGAGTACATGGGACACAGGGGTTTCTAGGAGGACGTGGGGCCTCAGGGAGGACATGTGACACAGAGCCTCTGGGAGAACATGCGGCCTCTGGGAGGACATGGGATACAGGGCCTCTAAGAGGACTAGGGACACAGGACCTCTGGGAGGATATAAGGCCTATGGTACGCCTCAGGCTCTGTGGGAAGACATGGGACGGGGACTCTGGGAGAAAATGGGGCCTGTGGGAGGACACGAGACCTATGGGTGGAAACAGGACATGGGGCATCTGGGAGGACATAGAATATGGGGTCTGTGGGAGGACACGGGACACAAGGCCTTTGGGAGGACACAGGACATGAGGCCTGTGGGAGCACACAGGACACAGGGCCTCGGAGAGGATACGGCATCTGTGGTAGAGCTCGGGGTCTGGGGGAGTATATAGGACACAGGGCCTCTTGGAGGACATGGGACGCTGGGCCTCTGCAAAGATTTGGGGCCACTGTGAGGACATGGGACCTATGGGAGGACACAGGACACAGGGCCTTGGGGAGAACATGAGAAATGAGGCCACCGGGAAGACTTGGGGCTTCTGAGAGGACACAGAGCCTCTGGTAGGACACAGGGTATGGGGCCTCTGGGAGGACACAGGACACAGAGCCTCTGGGAAAACACGGGGCCCCATGAAGTACATAAGACACGAGGGCTCTTGGAGCCCATTGGGCACGTGACTTTTTGGAGGACATGAGATACAGGGTCTGTTGGAGGACACAGGGGCTCTAGGAGGACAAAGACCACAGGCCTCTTGGAAGACACACAGCCTTTGGGAGTACAAGCAACACAGGACCTCTGTGAGGACATGGGGCCTCTGGGAAGATACTGGTCCTCTAGGAGGACTCGGAACACGGGGCTTATGTGGGGACAAAGGATATGGGGCTTCAGGGAAGACACAGGACACGGGGCCTGTGCAGTGACCCAGGCCTCTGTGAGGACAGAGGACACAGGGTCTCTGGAAGGATGCGGGGACTCTGGGAGGACAAAGGGCCTATGGGAGGATACTAGGCCTCTTGGATGAAAAGGGACATGGGGCCTCTGGGAAGACAGTGGACACATGGCATCTAAAAGGACCTGGGAACACTGGGCCTCAGGGAAGACCCGTGTCCTCTGGCGGGGTACAGGGCCTCTGGGAGGACACAGGACATGGGACCTATGGGAGGACACAGAGCTTCTGGGAGGAAACGGAGCCTCTGGGAGGACAAAGGACATGGGGACTCTTGGATGACACATGGCAGAGGGCCTATGAGTGGACACGGGACCTCTGTGTGTACATGGGCACTCTGGGGGACACTGGACATGAGGCCTCTGGGTAAACATGAGAAACAGGGCCTGTGGGAGGACACGAGAATTGTGGTATTGCATGGGCCTGTGGGAGGTCATGGGACCCTGGGAGGAAATGAGACACAGGACCTGTGGGATGACACGGGACACAGCACCTCTGAGAGGGCCTTTGGAGGGACATGGCATTTGTGGGAGAACATTGGGCCTCTGGGAAGACATGGGACTCACGACCTCTGGGAGGACATGAGACATGGGGCCGGTGGTTGGACATGGGGCCTCTGGGAGGACACAGGTCATGGAGCCTGTAGGAGGACACGAGGCAAAAGTGATGACTTGGAGCTTGTTGGAGTCTCTGGGATGACATGGGACACCTCGCCTCTGGGAAGACACTGGACACAGGGCTTCTGGGAGGAATAAAGGCTTCTGGGAGGACACTGGGCCTCTCGGAAAAATGGGGCCTTTGGGAGGATATAGGGCCTCTGGGAGGACACAGGACACGGGGCCTCTGTGAGGACACACGACACTGGGCCTCTGGGAGTACATGGGGTCTGTGGGAGGACTTGGGACTCTGGGAGGACACAGAGTTTGTGGTAAGGCACAGGGTCTGTGGGAGGACATGGGGTCTCTGGGAGGACACGGACCATCTGGGTGGGCAAAGTGCCTCTGGGAGGACACATGACACAGGGCCTGTGGGAGCACAAGGGGCCTCTGGGAGGACAGGGGACCTATAGGAGGGCACAGGACACGGGGCCTGTGGGAGGACACAGAGCCTCAGGAAGGACATGAGACAAGGGGCTTCTGGGAGGGCATAAGACATGGGGCATGTGGGAGGTCACAGGCCTCGGAACGGACACAGGTCTCAAGGCCTCTGGGATGACAAGGGATATGGGGCCTAAGGGAGGACACGGGGCCTCAGGGATGACATGGGGAACAAGGGCTTCTGTGTGGATGTGGGGCCTCTAAGAATGCCTAGGACATAGGGCCTCTGAAAGGACACTGTGCCTCAGTTAGGACACAGGGCCTGTGTGAGGACATGGGGCCTGTGTAGGGCATAGTGTCTCTGGGACTACCTTGGACACGGGGCCTCTGGGAGAACACGAGGCCTCTGGCAAGACTTAGGGCCTCTGGGAGGAAACAGGCCCTCTGAGAGGACACGTGGCCTGTGGGAGGATATGGGTCCTAAGGGATGACATGAGGCCTCTGGGAGTACACAGTACCAAGGGCCTCTGCTAGGACACTGGATACAGGGCCTGTGAGAGGGCACAGGACACAGGCCCTCTAGGAAGATACGGGGACTATTGGAGGACACAGAACATGGGGCACTGGTAGGACACAGAACACACTGCCTCTGGAGGACATGGGGCAATGGGTCCATGGGAGGACATGGGGCCTCTGGGAGGTCACGGGTCCTGTCAGAGGACTCAGGACACGGGGCCTGTAGGAAGACACAGGACAGGAAACCTGTTGGAGGACACGGTGCCTGTGGGAGGACCAAGGGACTATGGGAGGACACAAGATATGGGGCCTCCAGGAGGACACAGGACACGGGTCCTCTGGGAGGACACAGGACATGGGCATGTGCGGGAACATAGGGTGTCTGGGAGGACACAGAACAACAGGCTCTGGGAGGACACAGGACCACAGGGAAGACACAGGGCCTCTGGGAGGACATGGGGCCTTGGGAAGGAAATAGGACACAGGGCCTGTTGGAGTACATGGGACACAGTCCCTCTGGGAGGACACAGGACCCGGGGCCTCTGGGAATATAGGGGCCTCTGGGAAGACACAGGACATGGCAACTATGGGTGGACAAGGACCTCTGGGAGAACACAGAATTTGGGGCCTGCAGGAGGACACAGGGCCTCTGGGAAGACATGGGACACTGGGCCTGTGGTAGGACATGGGGCTTGTGGGAGGACACAAGACACACCAACTGTAAGAGGACAAAGGACACGGGACCTGTGGGAGGGCATGGGGTCTCTAGGCAGACACAAAACCTGGTGCCTCTGAAAAGACAAAAGACACGAGACCTTTGAGAGGACATGGGGCCTCTGGGAGGACATGGGGCCTGTGGTAGGACATGGGGCCTCTGGGAGGACTTGGGGTGACTGGGAGAACATAGGATACAGGGTTTCTCGGAAGACATGGGAAAAAGGCCTCTGGGAGGACTTGGGGCATCTGGGAGGAGAGGGGACATTGGCCCTCTGGGAGGACATAGGTCCTGTGGGGGGATACAGGACATATGGATTGTAGGAGGACACAGGACACGGGGTCTGTGGGAGGACTTAGGGTCTCTGGGGGGACACAAGTCCTTGGCTCTCTGGGATGACATGGGACTCGGAGACTGTGGGAGGACACAGGGCCTCTGGGAGGATACAGGATACAGGAACTCTTGATGAAATAGGACACTGTGCCTCTGGGAGGACACGGGGCCTGTGGAAGGACACAGGGCCTGTGAGAGGACAAGGGGCTTCTGGGAGGGGACACACGGCCTCTGGGAGGACATAGGACACGGAATCTCTAGTTGGACATGGGATATGGAGCCTCTGGGAGGACCCTGGCCTCTGGGATAACACAGGGCTTCTGGGAGGACATGGGACACAGGGCCTCTAAGAGGACTCAGGACATTGGGTCTCTGGGAGAATACTGGGCCTGTGATAAGGCTCAGGGTCTATTGGTGGGCAAGGGATGAGACCTCTGTGAGGACTCGGGACACAGGACCTTTGAGGGGACATAGAAAACGGGGCCTCTGTGAGGACATGGGACCTCTGTGAGGACATGGGACCTCTGTGAGGTCATGCAGCTTTTGGGAGGACACAAGACACGGGCCATCTGAGAGGACACGAGACACAGGTCATTTTGGAGATCATGAGACATGGGGCCACTGGGAGGATTTGGGGTCTCTAGGAGGACACAGGGATTCTGGGAGAAAGTGGGACATGGGGCCTCAAGGAGGACCTGGGACACTGGGCCTCTAGGAGGACACAGGGCCTGTGGTAGGGCACAGGGCTGGTGGAAGGCCATGGGGCCTCTTTGAGGACAACGGACCTCTGGGAGGACAAGGGACATTGAGCATGTGGAAGGACACAGGGCCATTCAGAAGACACAGGGCCTGTGGGAGAACAGAGGGCTTCTGTGTGGACATGGGACACGGGCCTATGGGAGGACATGGGGCTTGTGGTATGACATGGAGCCTGTGGAAGTACACGGAGCCTCTTGGAAGACACAGGACAAGGAGTCTCTGCGATGACACAGGACATTCTGCCTATGCGAGGACATGGGGCCTCTGGGAAGATAGGGGTCCTGTCGAAAGACATAGGACATGGAACCTATGGGAGGACCAGGGGCCTCTTGGAGGCACAGGACATGGGGCCTATGGGAGGATACGGGGCTTCTTGAAGGTCAAAGGATATGGGGCTTCTGGGAGGACATGGACTCTGGGAGGGTATGGGGAATTTGGGGGCACATGGGGACTCTGGGAGGACACAGGACTCAGGGCATCTGGGAGGGCATGAGGCCTCTGGGAAGACATGAGACACGGAGCTTCTGGGAGCACGTGGGGATTCTGGGAGATCATGGCACACCAGGCCACTAGGAGGACAATGGACACTGGTCTTTTGGGAGGACACAGGGACTGTGCTAGGGCATGGGATTATACAGGACCTCTGGGAAGACACTGGCCCTGTGAGAGGACACGCCTCCTCTGGGAGGACAAGGGGACCCTGGGAAGACATTGGACCTCTGGGAGGACACGGAACATGGGGCATGTGGAAGGACACAGTGCCTCTAGGAGGACACAGGTCCTGTGGGAAGACATGGAGCTTTTGGGAGTAAACAACACAGAACCTGTGGGATTACACAGAAACGGGGCCTCTGGGAGGACCCGGGGCCTGTGGAAGAACACGGCATCTGTGGGAGGTCACGGGACCTCTTGGAGGACACAGGGCCTCTGGGAGGACACAGAATACAGGACTTCTGGGAGGACACAAAGAATCTGGAAGACCATGGAATTCCAGACCTCTGCGAGGACATGGGTCAAGGAGCCTCTGAAAGGACATGGTGCCTGGGAAAGGGCACAAGATCTGTGGTAGGACCCGGGACTTCTTGGAGGGCACAGGGCATGTGGGAAGACACAGGGCCTCTGGGAGGACAAAGGATACAGGGCATCTGGGTGAAGATGGGACTCAGGGCCTTGGGCGGACACGGAACCTGTGAGGGGACATGGGGCATGGGCCCTCTGGTTAGACATGGGACACAGAGCTTCTGTGTGGACACAGGGCCTCTGGAAGTACATGGGACTTGGGGCCTTTGGGAAGACACGGAGCATGTGGGAGTATACTGGGCCTCTGGGAAGATATTGGACATGGGGCTTCTGGGAGGACACAGGACACGAAGCCTGTGGGAGGACACGAAGCCTGTGGGAGGACTTGGGGCCTCAGGTAGGACATGGGGCCTCTAAGAAAACACAAAACAAGGGGCCTCTTGGAGGATATGTGGCCTCTGGGAGGTCACAGGGCATGTGGGAGGATATAGGGCCTCTGGGAGGACATGGGACATGTGTCTTCTGGGGGACACAGGACATGGGGCCTATGGGAGGACATGGGGCCTGTAGGAGGACAGGGGCCTCTGGGATGACTCCAGATAAGTGGCCTCTGGGAGTACACAGGAGACATGGCCTGTGGGAAAACATGGACTTGGGGCCTGTGGGAGGACACAGGACATGGGGCCTTTTGGAAGACATGGGGCATGGTCCTTCTGGGAGGACATAGGACACAGGACCTCTGAGATACATGGGGCTCCTGGGAAGACACGGGACCAGGGCCTGAGGAAGGACACGAAGCCTCTGGGAGGAAACAGGACAGGGGGCCTATTGTAGGACACGGGACACAGTCCTTCTGGTAAAACACAGGACACGGGGCCTCTGGGAATACACATGGCCTCTGGGAAGACACAGGACATGGGGCTTCTGGGAGGACATGGGACAAGGGGTTTCTAGGAGGACTTGGGGCCTCTGGGAAGTCATGTGACACGGAGCCTCTGGGAGGACCCGGGGCCTCTGGGAGGATATGGGACATAGGGCCTCTAGGAGGACTTGGGACATGGGGCCTCTGGGATGATAATGGGCCTGTGGTAGAGCTCGGGGTCTGTGGGAGGATACAGGACACAGGGCCTCTGGGAGGACACGGGACGCCAGGCCATTGCAAAGACACGGGGACTCTGGGAGGACATTGGACCTGTGGGAAAACTCAGGACACAGGGGCTCTGGGAGGACACGGGGCCTTTGTGATGACAAGGGCCCTCTGGAAAAACAGTACACAGGGGCTCTGGGATTACATGGGGCCTCTGGGAGTACAAGGGGCTTGTGGGAAGACATGTGGCCTCTGGTAGGATACAAAACACGGGACCTATGGGAAGACACGGAGCCACATGTAGGAAATTTGGTCTCTGAGAGGACACAGAACAAGGGGCCTCTGAGAGGACTCATGATGTCTGGGAGAACACAAGGCCTGTGGAAGGACACAGGGACTCTGGGAGGACACAGGGCATGCATCCTCTGGGTGGACACAGGACACATAGTCTCTGCAAGTTCACGTGGCCTCTGGGAAGACACTCTGCCTGTAAGATTACACAGGGCCTCTTCTTGGGCATGACCCAGCGCCTCTGGGAGGACAAGGGACACGGAGCCTCTGGGAGGATAAAGGACATGGGGAGGTCATTGGACACAGGTCTTCTGTGAGGACACAGGTCTTCTGTGAGGACACAGGACATGGATCTGATGGTTGGACAAGGGTCCTCTGGGAAGCTGCAGTACACGGGGCCTGAGGGAGGACACCGGGCCTCTGGGTGGACACAGGACACTGGGCCTCTGGGAGGACAGAGATAATGGGGCCTCTGGGAGGACAGAAATAATGGGTCCTCTGGGAGAACACAAAACAAGTGGCCTGTGGGTGGACATGGGTCCTCTGGAAAGACACGGGACACAGGGTCATTGGGAGGACACGGGTTACTGGGCCTATGGGAAGACATGGGGCCTCTGGGAGGACATGGGTCCTGTCGGAGGACAGAGGACTTGGAGCCTGTGGGAAGGCATGGGGTCTTTTGGAGGACACAGGTCCTGTGGGAGGACACAGGACATGGGGCCTCTGGGAGGACACGGGGCCTATGGGTGGGCACATGGCATATGAGAGGACAAGGGGACTCTGAGAGGACCTAGGACACAGGGCCTCTGAGAGGACACGGAGCTTGTGGGAGGACACAGGACAGGGGAGGACACGGGAAACAGAGTCTCTGGAAGGACATGGGACACAGGGCCTGTGAGAGTACACGGGACATTGGGCCTCTAGGTAGATACAGAGCCTGTGTCATGGCTTGGGGTCTGTGGGAGGAAACGTGACCTCTGGGAGGTCACACAGACAGTGGGTGAACCCAGTGCCTCTGGGAAGACAGGGGACACAGGGCCTCTGGGAAGACACAGAATATGAGGCTTGTGCGAGCACACTGGACACAAGGCCTTGGGGCTGACAGAGGGTCTCGGGTACTCTCAGGGACTGTGGGAGGACACGGAGCTTGTGGGAGGCCATGGGTCCAATGGGGGGACAGGGGGCCTTTGGGAGGACATGGGGCCTGTGGGAGGACAGAGGGCCTCTGTGTGGACTCGGGGTCCCTAGTAAGACAAATGACATGTAGCCTCTAGGCGGACTCGGGACATGAGCCTCTGGGAGGACAAAGAACTCTGGGCTTGTGGGAGGACAAGAGACACAGGACATGGGGCCTCTGTGAGGAAACGGGCCCTGAAGGAGGACACAGTGCCCATGGAAGGTCACTAGACAAGGGGCCACTAGGAGAACACAAGTCATGGGGCCTCTGGGAGGACACAGGGCCACTGGGAGAACATGGGGCCTCTGGGACAACAAGATGACTCTGGGAGAACATGGGACACATAGCCTCTGGGAGGAAAAGGGACACAGAGCCTCTGGGAGGACTTGTGGCCTCTGAGAGGACATGGGGGCTCTGGGAGAACTTGGGATATGGGGCCTCAGGGAAGACATGGGACATTGGGCTTCTGGGAGAACATGGGGCCTCTGGAAGAGCACTGGGCCTGTGGGAGAACATGGGGCCTCTTGGAGGAAAACAGACTACTGGGAGAACACGGGACACTATGCATGTGGGAAGAAACAGGGCCTCTGGGAGGACACGGGCCCTCTGGGAGGACACGGGCCCTCTGGGAGGACACAGGGCTTCTGGAAGGACTAGGGACTCAGGGTCTATGGGAGGACATGGGATACGGGCCCTCTAGGAGGACTGGGGGCCTGAGAGAGTGCATGGGAAATTTAGGGGAACAGGGGGCCTCTGGGAGGACACGGGACCTCTGGGTTGACACAAGACACAGGGAATCTGGGAGAACACAGGACAAAGGGCCTCAGTGAGGAAACGAGACACAGGGCCTATGGGAGTACATGAGGCCTCTGGGAAGACACAGGACAAGAGGCTTCTGGGAGGAAAAGGGGCACTGGGCCTTTGGGAGGACAAGGGGCCTCTGGGAGCACATGGATCCTGTAGGAGTACACAGGACATGGGGCCTAAGAGAGAACACTAGGCCTCAAAAAGGACATGGGATTTGAGGCTTCTGGGAGGACACGGGCCATGGGGCATGAGGGAGTACACAGGGCCTCTGGGTAAACACAAGACATGAGGCTTCTTGGATGACATGTGACAAGGGGCCTCTGGGAGGATACAGGACACGGGGCCTCTAGGAGTGCACAGAACATGGGGCCTCTGGGAGGGCACGGTGCCATGGTTAGGACATGGTGCTATTGGAGGACATGGGGCTTCTGGGGGGCCAGCGGGCCTCTTGGAAGACTTGAAGCTTCTGCGACTACACAGGGCCTCTGGGATGACACAGGACCTAATGCCTCTGGGAGGACACGGAGCCTCTGGGAGAACATGGGACACGGGGCTTCTGGGAGGACATGGGACACAAGGCTTCTGGAAGGACAACGGACATTGGGCCTCTGGGAGGACTTGGGGCCTCAAGAAGACACGTGGCCTATGAAAAGACACAGGACACAGGGCCTCTGGGAGGACACAGTTACTCTGGGATAACATGGCACCCGGGGCCTCTGGAAGGACATGGGTCCTGTGTTAGGGCAAGGGGCCTCTGGGAGAACAAGGGACATCTGAGAGGACCTCAGACCTCTGGGAGTACATAGGACACAGCAACTTAAGGAGGCCACAGGGCCTGTGGGCAGACACAGGCCTAGGGTAGGACAAGAGAACTCTGGGAAGATATCAAACTTCTCAGAGGACACAGGACACAGCAACTTGGGGAGGACACAGGGCCTGTGGGTAGACATGAGGCCTGCAGGAGGATACAGGGCCAGTGGGAGGAACAGGACATGGGGCCAGTGGCATGACATGAGACAAGGGGCCCCTGGGAGGACACGGGACACAGGCCCTCTAAGGAGACACGGGGCCTATGGAAGGACATGGGATTTATAGTAGGATACAGGACTTCCGGGAGGACAGAGGCCTGTGTTTGGACACTGGGCCTCTGGGAGGACACAGGATACAGGGCATCTGGGGCAACATGTTACTCAGTGCCTCTGGGAGGACACGGGGCCTGGAGTAGGGCTCGAGGCCTGTGGGAGGACCCAGTATGTCTGGGAGGACATGGAACCTGTGGAAGGACATGGAGCCTGTGGGAGGACAAGGATCCAGTGGGAGGATACAGAAACAGGTCCTATGGGAGGACACAGGGCATGGGGCCTGGTGGAGGACACAGGGCAACTGGGAGGACATGGGGCCTCTAGGAAGACAAGGAGACTGGGAAGCCACAGGACATTGGAACTCTGGGAGAACACAGGCCCTCTGAGAGGACATGGGAACTCTGGGAGAACATGTGATACAAGGCCTCTGGGTGGACAATGGACACAGAGCCTTTGGGAGGATTTGAGGCCTCTGGGAGGACATGGGGACTCTGGGAGAACATGGGACATGGGGCCTTCTCAGGGAGGACATGGGACATTAGGCCTCCACGAAGACATTCGTACTATGATAGCTCACGGGGCTTGCGGGAGGACACGGAGCCCCTGGGAGGACATGGGCCCTCAGTGAGGACACGGGGCATTGGGAAAGAACACAGGACTTAGGGACTCTGGGAAGAGATGAGATACGGGGCCTCTGAAAATACACGGGCCCTCAAGGAGGACATGGGGCTTCTGGAAGAACACGGGACTTGGGGCCTCTTTGAAGACATGAAATATGAAGCCTCTGGTGGACACGGGGCCTGTGGGAGGATATGCAAAATTTAGGGGCACACGGGGCCTCTGGTAGGAGACAGGACACAGGGCCTCTGGTAGGACATGGGACACGGGGCCTCTGGGAGGACACACGACCTCTGGGAGGACACAGGATTATGGGCTTCTTGGAGAACACAGGAAACAATGACTCTGGGTGTACAAAGGACATGGGGCCTGAGGGAGGACACAAGACACAGGGTCACTGGGAGAACACCGGGACTTTAGGAAGACACGGGGGCCTCTGGTAGAACACTAGGCCTCTGAGATGACATGGGACATGGGGCCTCTGAGAGGACAAAAAATAAAGGGCCTCTGAGAGAACATGGGATCCGGGGCCTCTGGGAGGATAAGGGGACTGTTGAAGGGCTCAGGGCCTGTGGGAGGACACGGTACCTCTGAAGGATGTGGAACCTGTGGGATGTGGAACCTGTGGGTGGCTCTGGGAAGACACTGGACATGGGGCCTTAGTGTGGACATGGGACCTCTTGGGGGACAAAGGACATAGGGACTCTGGGAGGACACAGGACACAAGGGCTCTGGGAGAACACAGAGCTTCTGCAAGGACACAGGACATGGGGCTTCTGTGTGGACACGGGGCCTCTGGGAGGACAACAGGACACGAGCCTACAAAGGACACAGGACATGGGGAACTGTGGTGGACACAGGGCTTGGGGGAGGGTTGGAGTCTATGGGAGGACATGGGGCCCATGTGAGGACCCAGGTCCTGTAATATGACACAGGACACTGGGCCTCTGGAAGGACATGGGACTCAGGACCTCTGGTAGGGCACAGGGCCTGTGGGGGGACACAGAAACTCTGAGAGAACACAGTCCCTGTGGAAGGACATGAAGCTCTGAGAGGAACAGGGAACTCTGGGAGGACATCGGACTTCTGGGATGACATGGGACACTGAGCCTCTGGAATGACATGGTGCATCTGGGAAATCATGGGGCCTGTGGGAAGACAATGGGCTCTGGAGGGACACGGGGCCTGTGGGAGGACTTGGAGCCTCTGGGAAGACACGGGACATGGAGCGTCTTGGAGAGAAGGGAACACACGATCTCTGGGAAGAAACAGGTCACGGTCCTCTGGGAGGACTCGGGACATGCGGCCTCTAGTAGGACAGAGGACAAGGGGCCTCTGGGAGGATGTGGGATCTCTGGGAGGACACAGGGCCTCTGGGAGCACATGGGACATGGAGTCTCTGGGAGAACAAAGGACATGGGGGCTCTTGGAGGACACAGATCCTGAGGGAGGACATGAAGCCTCTGGGAGGAAACAGGATCCCTGAAAGACATGGGACATGGGGCCCTTGGGAGGACACGGGGCCTCTGGGAGGACATGTGGCCTCAGGGTTGACACTAGGCCATTGGGAGGACATAGGACATAAGGCCTCTGGGAGGACCCAGGGCCTCTGTGAGGACTCAGGACATAGATCCTCTGGGAAGACAGATCACTGGCCCTGTGGGAGGTCATGGTGCCTGTGGGAGGACACGGGCATATGGGAAGACACAGGATACTGGCCACTGGGAGGAGATGGGTTATCTGGGAGGACATGGGACACTGGGAATATGAGAGGACATGGGGCCTCTTGGTGGATACAGGACATAGGGCCTATGTGGAGGACACGGGGCTGGTAAGAGAACATAGGGCCTCTGGTAGGACACGGGGTTTCAGGGAGGACACCAGACATGGGGCCTCTGGGAGGACATGGGACACAGGGCCTATGTGGAAGACACAGGGCCAGTAGGAGAACATGGGGCCTCTGGTAGGACACAGGGCTTCTGGGAGTACACAGGACACTGGGCCTATGGAAGAACACGGGGCCTGTAGGAGGACACGGGGCCTGGGGATTACACAGGACACAGTGACTGTTGGAGGACATGGGACACAGGGCCTAGGGCAGGACACAGGGTCTGGGGAAGACTATGGGCCTGTCAGAGAATGTGGGGCCTGTAAAAGAACGCAGGGCCTCTAGGAGGACACAGAACACCAGGCCTGCAGGAGGACACAGAACACCGGGCCTGTAGGAGGACATAGGGTACTTGGCCTCTGGGAGGACATGGGCCCTCTGGTAGGACATGGGACATGGAGGACACAGGACATTTGGAAAGACTGGAACGTTGGGGGCTGTAGGAGGACACAGGGCCTTTTGGAGGACACAGGACATGGGGACTCTAAGAAAACACAGGACAAGGCACCATGGAAGATCATGGTGCCTCGGGTAGGACATGGGGGTTATGGGAGGACACGGGCCTTTGGGAGGATCTGTGGCCTCTGGGAGGACTCGGGGTCTCGAGAAGAACATAGGACATGGACCTCTGGGAGGACATAGGAAATGGGGCCCCTAGGAGGACTTGGGGGCTCTGAGATGACATGGGGCCTCAAGGAGGACAGGGCATACAGGGCCTGTGGGAGGACCTGTGGCCTCTGGGCAGACACAAGATTTTGGACCTCTGGCAGGGCATGGGGCCCAAGGCCTGTGGAAACACATGGGACACACTGCCTCTGTGAGGACTGGAAGGACAAAGAATACATGCTTCCGGGAAGACACAGGATATGGGGCCTATAGGAGGACACAAGACATGGTGCTTCTGGGATGACACGGGGCTTGTGGGAGAACAGGTGGACTGTTGAGGACACGGGGACTTTGGAAGGACATGGAATCTGTGGAAGGACAATGGAGCAATGGGATGACTTCCGACACAGGGCCTCTGGGAGGACACAGGACACAGGACCTGTGGGAAGACATGGGACTTCTGATAGTTCACATGACATAGGGCCTATGTGAGGACACAGGGCCTGTGGGAGGACATGCGGCCTCTGGGAGGACAGGGAATCTTTGGCAGGACACAGGACATGGGGTCTCTGGGATGATACAGGTCCTCTGGGAGGACACAGGACACGGGGACTCTGGTAGGACTTGGGGCCTGAGGGAAGACACAAGAAACTGAGCCTATGGGAGGACACAGGACATGGGGCCTGTGGGAGAACATGGGACTTGTAGCCTGACATGGGGCCTCAGGGACTACACAGGACACAGTGCCTCTGGGAAGAAACAGGACACAGGGCCTCAGGAAGAATACATTGTCTGGGGAAGACTCAGGGTCTGTGGGAGG
The DNA here is from genome assembly GCF_031878675.1 of Megascapheus bottae. Lineage (NCBI taxonomy): Eukaryota > Metazoa > Chordata > Mammalia > Rodentia > Geomyidae > Megascapheus > Megascapheus bottae. The sequence continues at coordinate 23,569,499 of NC_143535.1, forward strand.
ACATGGGGCTTGTGTGAGGGCATGGGTCCTATGGGATGACATGGGACACAGGGCCTCTGGTGGGACAAGGGGACACTGGAAAGACACAGGGCCTCTGATAGGACACTGGGCAAGTGGAAGGACACGGGGCCTCTGGGAGAACACGAGGCCTCTGGGAAGATACAGGACAAGGAGCCTCTAGGATGATACAGAACACGGGATGTGTGGGAGGACATGGGGCCTGTAGGAAAACATGGGACATAGTGCCTTTGGGAGGACACCAGACATGGGACCAATGCAAAGACACAGGGCCTCTGGGAGGACATGGGGCCACTGGGAGGACAGAACATGGGGCCTGGAATACACATGACAAAGGGCCTCTGGGAGGACACAGGATACTGGACCTTCATGAGGACATGGGTCCTCTGGGGGGACATGGGATATGGGACATATGGGAAGACACAGGGTCTCTGGGTGTACACAGGACACAGGGCCTCTGGGATGACACGGGAAATGTGGCCTCTGGGAGGACAAGGGGCCTTTGGGAGGACACAGGATACGGGGCCTTGGAGAGGACATGTTGTCTGGGGCCAGTGGGACAACATGGGGCTGGTGGGAGGACACGGGTCCAATAGCATGACACGGGACACAGGGCTTCTGGTAGGACACAAGGAAAGTGGAAGAAGAGAGGACCTCCAGTAGGACATGGAGCAGTTGGAAGGACACCTTGGTCTGGGAGGACAGGAGGCCTCTAGAAAGACACAGGACACAAAAACTCTAGGATTTCCCAGAGGAGGGGTCCCCCCAAAGAAGACCACAGAGATAGAGGCGTCTGAAATGCAAAAGCAAGGTTTATTGCAGGATATAAGCCAGGCAGGGAACTCATCCGCAGGCACGTGGCTGGGAGGAGTCGTTGATCAGGGTTTATACAGCCTTATTAAAGGCAAAAATTACACCCATCAGGTGGTCAAGTGAGATAAGATTTAGGGAGCTTTCCAGGCTGGTGGAAACTGATGGAAAGTTCTCACGCCAGCTGGGTCCCATTCAACTGTCAGAGAGTATGTTCCTGGTTAAACCTCAAATCATGAAGAAGTACTGAAGGGGGTGGGTCTGGGGGGGTCTCTACAGGATGATATGGGACACGGGGCCTGTGGAAGGACACGGGGCCTGTGGGTGGACACAGGACCTGTGGGAGGACAAGGGACCACTGGGAACACAACAGAGTGTCCCGTGTACTACAAGAGCCCTGTGTCCCATATCCTCCCAGAATCTTCATGTCCCATAGGTGCCGTGTCCTCTCAGAGGCTGAATGTCCTCAGAGAGGCCTGAGTCCTATATCCTCCACAAGCCCCGTGTCCTCCCTTAGGCCCAGTGTCCCATGCCATCCAAAAGCCTCGGGTCTGTGTCTTCCCATAGGCCCCATATCCTCCCAGAATCCCCGTGTATTTGCAGAGGCCTCATGTCCCATGTCCTCCAATAGGCCTCATGTCCTCCCATAGGACCAATGTCCCATTTCCTCCTACAGGCTCCATGTCCTATGTCTTCCCAGAAGTCTGGTGTCCTCCCACAGGCCTAGTGTTCTCCCAGAGGCCCTGTGTCCTCCCAGATCTCATGTTCTGTGTCCTCCCAGAAACCCCATGTCCTCCCTGAGGTGCATGTCCTTCCACAGGCCCCGTGCCTCTGTCCACCCCTATCCCTACCCCTAACCTTACCCCTAACCCTAACCGTAACCCTAACCCTACCCCTAACCCTAACTCTAACCCTACCCCTAACCCTAACAAAAACCCTACCCAAACCCTACCCCTACCCCTAACCCTACCCCTAAACCTAACTCTACCCCTAACTCTACCCCTAACCCTAACCCTAACCCTAACCCTAACCCTATCTCTACCCCTAACCATAACCCTAGCCCGAACAATAACCCTAGCCCTACCCTGCCGCGACCCCTAAACCTAACCCTACCCCTAAACCTAACTGTAACCCTAAAACCCTAAACCTAACCATAACCCTAACTCTACCCCTAGACCTACCCCTAACCCTAACCCCTAACCCTAACCCTAAACCTAAACCTAACCCTAACCCAAACCCTATCCCTACCGCTAACCCTGACCCTAACCCTAACCCTACCCCAACCCTAAATCTAACCCTAACCCAAACCCTACCCCTACCGCTAACCCTAACCCTAACCCTACCCCTAACCCTAACCCTAAACCTAACCCTACCCCTAACCGCAACCGTAACCCTAACCCTAACCCTAACCCTACCCTAACCCTAACCCTAAAACTACCACTAACCCTAACCCAACCCCTAACCCTAATCCTAACCCTAACCCTAACCCTACCCCTAACCCTACCCCTAACCCTAACCCTGCCCCTAATCCTAACCCTAACACTAACCCTAACCCTAACCCTACCGCTAATCATAACACTAACCCTAAACCTAACGGTACCCATAACGCTAATCCTAACCCTAACACTAATACTAACCCTAACAATAAAACTAACCCTACCCCTACCCCTAATCCTAACCCTAACCCTAACCCTACCCCTAACCGTAACCCTAACCCTAACCATAACGCTAACCCTAAACCTAACCCTATCCCTAACGCTAAACCTAACCCTAACACTAACCCTAAACCTAACCCTAACCTTACCCCTAACCGTAACCCTAATCCTAACCCTAACCCTACCCCTAACCGTAACCCTAACCTAACCCTACCCCTAACCCTAACCCTAACCCTACCCCTAACCCTAACCCTACACCTACCCCTAACCCTAACCCTAACCCTACACCTAACCGTAACCCTAACCCTAACCGTAACCCTAACCCTAACCTAAGCCTATCCCTAACGCTAACCCTAACTCTAACACTAACCCTAACCCTAACCCTAACCCTAACTCTAACCCAAAACCTAACCCTAAACGTAGCCCTAGCCCTAGCCCTAGCCCTATCCCTACCCCTAACCCTAACCCTAGCCCTAACAATAACTCTAGCCCTACCCTGCCGCGACCCCTAACCCTAACCCTACCCCTAAACCTAACTCTAACCATAAAACCCTAAACCTAACCATAACCCTAACTCTACCCCTAGCCCTACCCCTACCCCTAACCCTAACCCAAACCCTACCCCTACCGCTAATCCTGACCCTAACCCTAACCCTACCCCAACCCTAAATCTAACCCTAACCCAAACCCTAACCCTACCGCTAACCCTAACCCTACCCCTAACCCTAACCCTAAACCTAACCCTACCCCTAACCGCAACCGTAACCCTAACCCTAACCCTAACCCTACCCTAACCCTAACCCTAAAACTAACACTAACCCTAAACCAACCCCTAACCCTAATCCTAACCCTAACCCTAACCCTACCCCTAACCCTACCCCTAACCCTAACCCTGCCCCTAATCCTAACCCTAACCCTACCCCTAACCCTAACCCTACCGCTAATCGTAACACTAACCCTAAACCTAACGGTACCCATAACGCTAATCCTAACCCTAACACTAATACTAACCCTAACAATAACCCTAACCCTACCCCTACCCCTAATCCTAACCCAAACCCTAACCCTATCCCTAACCGTAACCCTAACCCTAACCCTAACCGTAACGCTAACCCTAACCCTAACCCTATCCCTAATGCTAACCCTAACCCTAACACTAACCCTAAACCTAACCCTAACCTTACCCCTAACCGTAACCGTAACCCTAACCCTAACCCTACCCCTAACCGTAACCCTAACCTAACCCTAACCCTAACCCTAACCCTACCCCTAACCCTAACCCTAACCCTACCCCTACCCCTACCCCTACCCCTACCCCTAACCCTAACCCTAACCCTACACCTAACCGTAACCCTAACCCTAACCGTAACCCTAACCCTAACCGTAACCCTAACCCTAACCTAAGCCTATCCCTAACGCTAACCCTAACACTAACCCTAACCCTAACCCTAACCCTAACTCTAACCCAAAACCTAACCCTAAACGTAACCCTAGCCCTAGCCCTAGCCCTAACCCTAACCCTAACCCGAACCCGAACCCTACCCTATCGCTAACCTTACCCCTACCCCTACCCCTACCCCTACCGCTACCCCTAACCCTACCACTAGCCCTACCCCTAACCCTAACACTAACCATAACGCAACCCCTATCCCTACCGCTAACCCTAACCCTAAACCTAACCCTAACCCTACCCCTACCCCTGCTCTTGCGCCTACCCCTACCCCTCACCCTACACCTAACCCTAACCCTAACCATAAACCTACCCCTACCTCTACCCCTAACCCTAACCCTACCCCTGACCCTAACCCTAACCCTAGCCCTAACCCTAACCCTAACCCTAACCCTAACCCCTAACCCTAACCCTAACTCTAACCCTATTCCTAACACCTAACTTAACCCTAACCCTAACACTACCCCTAACTCTAACCCTAACCCTAACCTGAACCCGAACCGTAATCCTAACCCTAAACCTTACCCTACCCCTACCCCTAACCCTACCCCAACCCTAACCCTAACCATACCCCTAACCCTAACACTAATCCTAACCCTAACCCTAACCCTAACCCTACCCATAACCCTAAACGTAAACCTAACCCTAACCCTACCCCTAACTGTAACCCTAACCCTAACCCTAACCCTACACTAACCCTAACCCCAACCCTAACCGTAACCCTATCCCTAACCCTAATCCTAACACTAACCCTAACCCTACCCCAAATAGTAACCCTAACCATAACCCTAAACCTACCCCTAACCCTAACCCTACACCTAACCCTACTCCTAACCCTAAATTTAACCCTAACCCTAACCCTAACCGTAACCCTAACCCAACCCTAACTGGAACCTAACCCTAACCCTAACTTAACCCTACCCCTAATGCTAACACTAACCCTAACACTAATCCTAACCCTAACCCTAACCCTACCCCTACCCCTACCCCTACCCCTAACCCTAACCCTAAACCAACCCCTAACCCTAACCCCACCCCTAACACTACCCCTAACCGTAACACTAACGCTAACACTACCTCTACACCTAACACTAAACCGAACCATAGCAATAGCCCTAACTTAACCCTAAACCTAACCCTAATCCTAACCCTAACCCTACCCCTAAACCTACCCCTACCCCTACGCCCAACCCTAACCCTAACACTAAACCTACCCCTACCGCTACCCCTACCCCTACCCCTAACCCTACCACTACCCCTAACCATAACCCTAACCCTAACCCTACCCCGACCCCTACCCCTACCCCTAACCCTAACCCTAAACCAACCCCTAACCCTAACCCCACCCCTAACACTACCCCTAACCGTAACACTAACGCTAACACTACCTCTACACCTAACACTAAACCGAACCCTAGCAATAGCCCTCACCTAACCCTAAACCTAACCCTAATCCTAACCCTAACCCTAACCCTACCCCTAAACCTACCCCTACCACTACGCCCAACCCTAACCCTAACACTAAACCTACCCCTACCGCTACCCCTACCCCTACCCCTAACCCTACCACTACCCCTAACCATAACCCTAACCCTAACCATAACGCTACCCCTACCCCTACGGCTAACCATAACCCTATCCCTAACCCTAACCCTAACCCTAATCCTACCGCTACCCTTACCCATATCCCTAACCCCACCCCTATCCCTAACCCTAACCCTAAACCTAACCCTAACCCTAACCCTAACCCTAACCCTACCCCCAACCCTACCACTACCCCTACCCCTACCCCTAACCCTACTCCTAACCCTACCCCTACGCCTACCCCTAACCCTAACACTAACCCTAATCCTAACACTACCCCTACCCCTAACCCTACCACTAACGTTACCCCTACCCCTAAACCTAACGCTACCCCTAAACCTAGCCCTAGCCGTAGCCCTAACCCTAACCCTAACCCTAACTATACCTCTAACCCTAACCCTAACCCTAACCCTAAGCCTACACCTACCCATAAACCTACCACTAACCCTAATCCTAACCTTAACCCTACCCATAAACCTAACCCTAATCCTATCCCTAAAACCCTAACCCTAACCCTAACCCTAACCCTACCCCTACACCTACGCCTACCCCTAACCCTAACCCTAAACCTAACCCTACCCCAAAACCTACCCTTGCAACTAAACCTAACCCTAACCCTAACCCTAACCCTACCCCTACCCCTACCCCTATCCCTAACACTAACAATAACCATACCCCTACCCCTGCCCCTACCCCTACCCCTATACCTACCGATAACCCTAACCCTAACCCTAATTCTAACCCTAAAACCATAACCATAACCCTAACCCTAAACCTACCCCTACCCCTACCCCTAACCCTACCCCTAACCCTAACCCTAAACCTAATCCTAACCCAAACCCTACACCTAATGCTAACCCTAACCCTAACCGTAACCCTAACCCTACCCCTATCCCTACCCCTAACCCTAACCCTAACCCTAAGCCTAAACCTAACCCTAACCCAAACCCTATCCCTATCGCTAACCCTAACCCTAAACCTAACCCTACACCTAACCATAACCCTAACCCTAACCCTACCCCTAATCCTAACCCTAACCCTAACCCTAACCGTAACCCTAAACCTAACCCTACCCTAACCGTAACCCTAACCCTAACCCTAACCCTACCCCTACACCTAACGATAACCCTAACCCTAACACGAACACTAATACTAACCCTAACCATAACACTAACCCTACCCCTAACCCTAAACCTAACACTAACCCTAACCGTAACCCTAACCCTAACCCTAACCGTATCACTAACGCTAACCCTAACCCTAACACTAACCCTAATCCTAACCCTAACCCTAACCCTAACACTAACCCTAACCCTAACCCTAACATTACCCCTACCCCTAACCCTAACCATAACCCTAAACCTAACCCTAACCCAAAACCTACCCTTACCGCTAACCCTAACCCTAACCCTAACCCTACTCCTAATCCAACCCCTAAACCTACCCCTAACCCTAACCCTAACACTACCCCTAACCGTAACCGTAACCCTAACCCTAAGCCGAACCGCAACTCTAACCCTAATTCTAACCCTACCCCTAACGCTAACCCTAACCCTAACCCTAACCCTATCCCGACCCCTAACCCTACCCCTATCCCTCCTTCTATCCCTACCCCTACCCCTAACCCTACCGCTACCCCTACCCTACCCCTACCACTCCCCCAACCCTAACCCTAACCCTAACCCTATCCCTAACCCTGACCATAACCATGAACCTAACCCTAACCCTATTTCTAACCATAACCCTAAACCTAACCCTAACCCTACCCCTAACGCTAACCCTAACCCTAACACTAATCATAACCCTAACCCTAACCCTAACCCTACCCCTAACCCTAACCCTACCCCTACCCGTAACCCTAACCCTAACCCTACCCCTAACCGTAACCCTAACCCTAACCGTAACCCTAACCCTAACCCTAACCCTACACCTAAAGCTAAACCTAACCCTAACACTAACCCTAACCCTAACCCGAACCCTAACCCTACCCCTAACCTTACCACTACCCCTACTCCAACCCCTACCCCTAACCCTAGCCCTAACCCTACCCCTACGCCTACCCCTAACCCTAACACTAACCCTAAACCTAACACTACCTCTAACCCTAACCCTACCCCTAACCCTACCCCTACCTCTAAACCTAACGCTACCCCTAAACCTAGCCCTAGCCGTAGCCCTAAAACTAACCCTAGCCCTAACCGTAACGATACCTCTAACCCTAACCCTAACCCTAAACCTAACCCTATCACTAAGCCTACCCCTGCCACTAACCCTAAACCTAACCCTAACCCTATCCCTACCCCTGCCCTACCCCTACCCCTACCCCTACCCCTACCCTAACCCTACCCCTACCCCTCACCGTAACCCTAACCCTAAAACCCTAACCCTAACCCTAACCCTAAACCTAAACCTAACCCAACCCCAAAACCTAGCCTTACCGCTAAAAATAACCCTAACCCTAACCCTAACCCTAACCCTACCCCTACCCCTACCCCTAACCCTAACCCTAACAATAACCCTACCCCTACCCCTACCCCTAACCCTAACCCTAACCCTGATTCTAACCCTAAAACCCTAACCCTACCCATAACCCTAAACCTATCCCTACCCCTACCCCTAACCCTACCCCAACCATAAACCTCATCCTAACCCAAACCCTACCCCTAACGCTAACCCTAACCCTAACCGTAATGCTAAACCTACCCCTACACCTACCCCTACCCCTAACCCTACCCCAAACCCTAACCCTAACCCAAACTCTACCCTCACACCTAACCCTAACCCTAACCCTAACCCTACCCCTACACCTACGCCTACTCCTACCCCTAACCCTAACCCTAACCCTAAACCTAACCCTACCCCAAAACTTACCCTTACAGCTAAACCTAACCCTACCCCTACCCCTACCCCTACCCCTACCCCTACCAATAACCCTACCAATAACCATACCCCTACCCCTACCCCTACCCCTACCCCTACCCCTAACCCTAATTCTAACCCTAAAACCCTAACCCTAACCCTAACCCTAAACCTACCCCTACCCCTACCCCTACCCCTAACCCTAACCCTACCGCTAAACCTAATCCTAACCCAAACCTACCCCTACCGCTCACCCTAACCCTAACCCTAACCCTACCCCAACCCTAAACCTAATCCTAACCCTAACCCTAACCCTGCCCCTACCCTAACACTACCCCTAACCCTACCCCTAAACCTACCCCTACCCCTACCCCTACCCCTAACCCTACCCCTACTCCTAACACTATACCTAACCCTAACCCTAACCCTAACCCTAACCCTATCCCTAGCCCTAACCCTAACCCTACCCTACCCCTACCCCTACCCCTATGCCTAACTCTAACCCTCACCCTACCCCTAACAATAACCCTACCCCTAAGCCTAACCCTAAACCTAACCCTAACCCGAACCCCTAATCCTAACCCTAAACCTAACCCTAACCTAAACTCTACCCCTACCCCTCACTCTAACCCTAACCCTAACCTTAACCCATCCCCTAACCCTACCCTAACACTACCCCTAACCCTACCCCTAACCCTAACCCTAAGCCTACCCCTAACCCTAACCCTGACTCTAACCCTATTCCTAACCCCTACCTTAACCCTAACCCTAACACTACCCCTAACCCTAACCCTAACCCAAACCTGAACTGTAACCCTAACCCTAACCCTACCCGTAACGCTAACTCTAACCCTAACCCTAACCCTAATCCTACTTCTATCCATACCCCTACCCATACCCCTAATTCTAACCCTAACCCTAACCCTACCCCTAAACCTAACCCTACACCTAACCCTACCCCTACCACTAACCGTAACCCTAACCCTACCCCTAAACCTACCCCTACCCCTAACCCTAACCCCTAACCCTAACCCTAACTCTAACCCTATTCCTAACCCCTACCTTAACCCTAACCCTAACACTACCCTTAACACTAACCCTAACCCTAACCTGAATCCGACCCTTAATCTTAACCATAACGCTAACCCTACCCCTACCCCTAACCCTACCACAACCCTAACCCTAACCCTACCCCTACCCTAACACTAATCCTAACCCTAACCCTAACGCTAACCCTATCCATAACCCTAAAAGTAACCCTAACCCTGACCCTACCCCTAACTGTAACCCTAACCCTAACCCTAACCCTAACCCTACACTAACCCTGACCCTACCCCTAACTGTAACCCTAACCCTAACCCTAACCCTAAACCTACACTAACCCTAACCCCAACCCTAACCCTAACCGTAACCCTATCCCTAACCCTAATTCTAACACTAACCCTGACCCTACCCCAAATCGTAACCCTAACCATAACCCTAAACTACCCCTAACCCTAACCCTAACCCTACACCTAACCCTACCCCTAACTATAACATAACCCTAACCCTAACCCTGACCGTAACCCTAACCATAACCCTAACCCAACCCCTAACCGGAACCCTAACCCTAACCCTAACCTTAACCCTACCCCTTATGCTAACCCTAGCCCTAACACAAATCCTAACCCTAACCCTAACCCTACCCCTACCCCTACCCCTACCCCTAACCCTAACCCAACCCCTAACCCTAACCCTATCCCTAACCCTACCCCTAACGATAACACTAACGCTAACCCTACCTCTACCCCTAACCCTAAAGCTAACCCTAGCAATAGCCCTAACCTATCCCTAAACCTAACCCTAATCCTAACCCTAACCCTAACCCTACCCCTAACCCTACCCCTAACCCTACGCCCAACCCTAACCCTAACACTAAACCTATCCCTACCCCTACCCATACCCCTACCCCTACCGCTAACCCTAACCCTATCCCTTACCTTAACCCTAACCCTAACCCTACCCCTAACCCTAACTGTAACCCTAACAATAACCTTAACCCTATTTCTAAACGTAACCCTAACCCTAACCCTAACCCTAACCCTAACCCTAACTCTAACCCTAACCCTACCAATAACACTAGCCCTAACCCTACCCCTACCCCTACCCCTAACCCTAACTGTAACCCTAACCCTAACCCTAACCCTAAACCTACACTAACCCTAACCCCAACCCTAACCCTAACCGTAACCCTATCCCTAACCCTAATTCTAACACTAACCCTGACCCTACCCCAAATCGTAACCCTAACCATAACCCTAAACTACCCCTACCCCTAACCCTAACCCTACACCTAACCCTACCCCTAACTATAACATAACCCTAACCCTAACCCTGACCGTAACCCTAACCATAACCCTAACCCAACCCCTAACCGGAACCCTAACCCTAACCCTAACCTTAACCCTACCCCTTATGCTAACCCTAGCCCTAACACAAATCCTAACCCTAACCCTAACCCTACCCCTACCCCTACCCCTACCCCTAACCCTAACCCAACCCCTAACCCTAACCCTATCCCTAACCCTACCCCTAACGATAACACTAACGCTAACCCTACCTCTACCCCTAACCCTAAAGCTAACCCTAGCAATAGCCCTAACCTATCCCTAAACCTAACCCTAATCCTAACCCTAACCCTAACCCTACCCCTAACCCTACCCCTAACCCTACGCCCAACCCTAACCCTAACACTAAACCTATCCCTACCCCTACCCATACCCCTACCCTTACCGCTAACCCTAACCCTATCCCTTACCTTAACCCTAACCCTAACCCTACCCCTAACCCTAACTGTAACCCTAACAATAACCTTAACCCTATTTCTAAACGTAACCCTAACCCTAACCCTAACCCTAACTCTAACCCTAACCCTACCAATAACACTAGCCCTAACCCTACCCCTACCCCTACCCCTAACCCTAACCGTAATCCTAACCTTACACCTAACCCTAACCCTAACCCTAAGCCTAACCCTACCCCTAACTCTAACCCTACCCCTACCCCTAACAATAACCCTACCCCTAAGCCTAACCCTAAACCTAACCCTAACCCTAACCCCTAAACCTAAACCTAACCCTAACCCTAACTCGAACCCGAACCCTAAACCTAACTCTAACCCTACCCCTAACGCTAACCCTAACCCTAACCCTATCCCTACCCCTAAGCTTATCCCTACCCCTACTTCTATCCATACCCCTACACCTACCCCTACCTCTACCCCTACCCCTAACCCTAACCCTACCCCTAAACCTAACCCTACACCCAACCCTACACCTAACCCTAACCCTAACCCTACCCTAAAGCTAAATCTAACCCTAACACTAACCATAACCCTAACCCTACCCCTAACCCTACCCATACCCCTACCTCTACAACTACCCCTACCCCTAACCCTACCCCTATGCCTACCCCTAATCCTAACACTAACCTTAACCCTAACCCTACCCCTAACCCTAAACAAAAACCTACCCCTAACCCCAACCCTACCCCTAAACCTAACGCTACCCCTAACCCTAGCCCTAGCCGTAGCCCTAACCATTACCCTAACCCTAACTCTAACCCTAACCCTAACTATACCCCTAACCCTAACCCTAACCCTAACCCTAAGCCTACCCCTACCCCTACCACTACCACTAACCCTAACCCTACCCCTAAACCCACCCCTACCCCTGCCCCTACACCTACCCCGAACCCTAACATTACCCCTACCCCTAACCCTAACGGTAACTCTAAAACCCTAACCCTAACACTAACCCTAAACCTAAACCTAACCCTAACCCAAAATCTACCCTTACCGCTAACCCTAACCCTAACCCTACTCCTAATCCAACCCCTAAACCTACCCCTAACCCTAACTCTAACCATAAACCTAACACTACCCCTAACTGTAACCGTAACCCTAACCCTAAGCCGAACCGCAACTCTAACCCTAATTCTAACCCTACCCCTAACGCTATCCCTAACCCTAACCCTACCCCTAACCTTACCACTACTCCTACCCCTACCCCTACCCCTAGCCCTAACCCTACCCCTACGCCTACCCCTAACCCTAACACTAACCCTAAACCTAACACTACCCCTAACACTAACCCTACCCCTAACCCAACCCCTACCCCTAAACCTAACGCTACCCCTAAACCTAGCCCTAGCCGTAGCCCTAAAACTAACCCTAGCCCTAAACCTAACGATACCTCTAACCCTAACCCTAACCCTAACCCTAAGCCTACCCCTTCCCCTACCCCTGCCACTGACCCTAAACCTAAAACTAACCCTACCCTACCCCTGCCCCTACCCCTACCCCTACCCCTACCCCTAACCCTACACCTAACCCTACCCCTAACCCTAACCCTAAAACCCTAACCCTAACCCTAACCCTAACCCTAAACCTAACCCTACCACAAAACCTAGCCTTACCGCTAAACCTAACCCTAACCCTAACCATAACCCTACCCCTACCCCTACCCCTACCCCTACCCCTAACCTTAACAATAACCCTACCCCTACCCCTGCCCCTACCCCTACCCCTACCCTTAACCCTAACCCTAATTCTAACCCTAAACCTACCCCTACTCCTACCCCTACCCCTAATCCTACCCCTAAACCTAACCCTAACCCAAACCCTACCCCTACCGCTAACCCTAACCCTAACCCTAACCCTACCCCAACCCTAAACCTAATCATAACCCAAACCCTACCCCTAACGCTAACCCTAACCCTAACCGTAACGCTAAACCTACCCCTACGCCTACCCCTAACCCTAACCCTAAGCCTAAACCTAACCCTAACCCAAACCCTACCCCTACCGCTAACCCTAAACCTAACCATAACCCTAACCCTACCCCTAACCCTAACCCTAACACAAACCCTACCCCCACCCCTAACCCTTACCCTAACCCTAACCTTAACTCTACCCCTAACCCTACCCTTATCCCTAACCCTAACCCTATTCCTAACCCTAACCCTAATGCTAACCCTAACAATAAAGCTAACCCTGACCCTAACAATAACCCTACCCCTACCCCTAACCCTAGGCCTAGCCCTAACTCTAACAATAACCCTAACTCTAATCCTAACCCTAAACCTTACCCTACCACTACCCCTAACCCTACCCCTAATCCTACCCCTAACCCTACCCCTAACACTACCCCTAACCTTAACCCTAACCCTACCCCTAACCCTACCCCTAACACTAACCCTAACCCTAACCCTAACCCTACCCCTTACCCCAACCCTAACCCTAACCCTACCTCTAACCGTAACCCTAACCCTAACCCTAACAAAACCCCTAACCGTAACCTTAACCCTAACCCTACCCCTAACGCTAACTCTAATCCTAACCCTACCCCAAACCCTAACCCTAACCCTAACCCTAACTCTAACTCTAACCCTAATCCTAGCCCTAGAGCTAACCCCAACCCTAACCCTGCCCCTACCCTAACCTACCCCTACCCCTACCCCTAAACCTACACCTACCCCTACCCCTACCCCTACCCCTACCCCTAACAATAAACCTAACCCTACACCTAAACCTAATTCTAACTGTTACCCTAACCATAACCCTCCCCGAACCGTAACCCTAACCCTATCCCTAACCCTACCCGTACCCCTAACAATAACCCTAAACCTAAGACTAATACTAACCCTAACCCTAACCTAACCCTACCCCTAACCCTAAACCTAACCCTAACCCTAACCGTAACCCTAACCCTAACCCTAACCGTATCCCTAACGCTAACCCTAACCCTAACCCTAACCCTAACCCTAGCCCTAGCCCTAACCCTAACCCTAAACCTAACCCTAACCCTATCGTTAAACCTAACTCTAACCCTACCCCTACCCCTACCCCTAACTCTAACCATAACCCTACCAATAACACTAACCCTACCCCTACCCCTAACAATAACCCTACCCCTAAGCCTAACCCTAAACCTAACCCTAACCCTAACCCCTAAACCTAATCCTAACGCTAACCCTAAACCTAACCTAAACTCTACCCCTACCCCTCACTCTAACCCTAACCCTAACCTTAAAACATCCCCTAACCCTACCCCTAACCCTACCCCTATCCCTACCACTAACCCTAACCCTTAGCCTACCCCTAACCCTAAACCTAACTCTAACCCTATACTTAACCCCTACGCTAAACCTAACCCTAACCCTAACCGTAACCCTAACCCTAACCCTAACCGTATCCCTAACGCTAACCCTAACCCTAACCCTAGCCCTAGCCCTAGCCCTAACCCTAACCCTAACCCCTAAACCTAACCCTACCCCTAACCCTAACCCTAACCCTACCCCTAACCCTAAACCTTACCCTACCCCATACCCCTAACCCTACCCCTAACCCTACCCCTAACCCTACCCCTAACCCTAAACCTACCCCTACCCCTAACCCTAATCCTACCCCTAATCCTACCCCTAACCCTACACCTAACCCTAACCCTAACCCTAACCCTAACCCTAACCCTAACCCTAAACATTACCCTACCCCATACCCCTAACCCTACCCCTAACCCTACCCCTAACCCTAAACCTACCCCTACCCCTAACACTAATCCTACCCCTACCCCTACCCCTAACCCTACACCTAACCCTAACCCTACCCCTACCCCTACCCCTAACCCTAAACCAAACCCTACCCCCACCCCTAACACTAACCCTAACCCTAACCTTTACTCTACCCCTAACCCTACCCTTATCCCTAACACTAACCCTAAACCTATTCCTAAACCTAACGCTAACCCTAACACTACAGCTAACCTTAACCCTAACAATAACCCTACCCCTACTCCTAACCCTAGTCCTAGTCCTAGTCCTAACTCTAACAATAACCGTAACCCTAACCCTAAGCCTAAACCTTCGCCTACCACTACCCCTAACCCTAACCCTTACCCTACCCCTAACCCTACCCCTAACCCTGACACTAACCCTACCCCTAACTCTAACCCTACCCCTAAACCTAACCCTACCCTGAACCGTAACCCTAACCCTAACACTAACCCTAACCCTAATCCGAACCGTAACCCTAAACCTAACCCTAACCCTCCCCCTCCCCCTAATTCTACCCCTACCACTACCCTAACCCCAACCCTACCCTTAACCCTACCCCTAACCCCAACCCTAACCCTAACCCTAACCCTAACTCTAACACTAACCATACCCCTAACCCTAACCATAAACCTACCCTTAACGCTAATCCTAACCCTAACCCTACCCCGAACCGTAACCCTAACAATAACCCTAACCCTACCCCTAACGCTAACCCTAACCCTAACCCTACCCCGAACCGTAACCGTAACTCTAACCCTAACCCTACTCCTAACGCTAACCCTACCCCTAACCCTAACCCTACCCTACCCCTACCCCTACCCCTACCCTACCCCTATCCCTAAACCTAACCTGAACCCTAACACTAACCCCACACCTAACCCTAACCCTACCACTAACCCTACCCCTAACCCTAACCCAAACCCTAATCCTAAACCTAACCCTAGACCTAGCTCAAACACTGACCCTAATCCTAACACTAACCCTAATCCTAACCCTAACCCTAACCCTACCCCTACCCCTACCCCTACCCCTAACCCTAACTCTAGCCCTACCCCAAACCTAAACCTAACCCTACCGATAAACCTAACCCTAACCCTAACCCTAACCCTACCCCTACCACTACCCCTAACCCTAACCCTAACCATAACGCTAACCCAACCATAAACTTAAACCTAACCCAAATCCTACTCCTACCGCTAACCATAACCCTAACCCTACCCCTAACCCTACCCCTAACCCTACCCCTAACCCTACCCCTAACAGTAACCCTAACCCTAACCGTAACCCTACCCTAACCCTAACCCTATCCCTAACGCTAACCCTAACACTAACTGTAACCGTAACCCTAACCCTAACCCTAACCCTATCCCTAACGCTAACCCTAACCCTAACACTAAACCTAACCCTAACCCTAAACCTAACCCTAACCCTATCCCTAACGCTAACCCTAACACTAAACCTAACCCTAAACCTAATTCTAACTCTAACCGTAACCCTAAGCCTATCACTAGCCATAGACCTAACCGTAGCACTAACCCTACCCGTAATCCTAACCCTAACACTACCCCTATCGCTAACCCTAACCCTAACCCTAACCCTACCCCTAACCCTAACCCTAACCCTTAACACTGAACCTACCCCTAACCCTAACCCTAACCCTAACCCTAACCCTAACCCTACCCCTACCAATAACCCTAACCCTAACCCTAACCCCTAACCCTAACCCTAACCCTAAACCTAGCCCTAACCCAAACTCTACCCCTACCCCTTACTCTAACCCTAACCCTAAACTTAACCCTACGCCTAACCCTACCCCTACCCCTAACCCTAACCCTAACCCTATTCCTAACCCTAACCCTAACCGTATAACCGTAACCCTAACACTACCACTAACCCTAACCCTACCCCTAACCCTAACCCTAACCCTAACCCTAACCCTACCCCCTAACCCTAACCCTAAGCCTAACCCTACCCCAAACCCAACCCCTAACCCTAACCCTACCCTGAACCTTAACCCTAACCCTAACCCTAAGCCTACCCCTAACGCTAACCCTAACCCTAACCCTAATCCAAAGTGTAACCCTAACCCTAACCTTAAATCTACCCGAAACGCTAACCCTAATCCTAAACCTAACCCTACCCCTACCCCTAACCCTACCCGTACCCCTACTTCTACCCCTACCACTACCCTAACCCTAACCCTAACCTTACCTCTAACCCTAACCCCAACCCTAACCCTAACCCTAACCCTACCCTGAACCGTAACCCTAACCCTAACCCTAATCCTAACCCTATCCCTAACGCTAACCCTAACCCTAACACTAATCCTAACCCAAAGCCTAAGCCTACCCCTACCCCTAAACATAACCCTAACCGTAACCCTAACCATAACCTAACCCTTACCAAAACCCTACCCCTAACCGTAACCTAACCCTAAACCTAACCGTAACTCTACCCTAACCCTAACTAACCCTAACCCTACCCCTACCCCTAACCCTAACCCTACCCCGACCACTCCCCCAAAACCTAACCCTAACCCTAACACTATCCCTACCCCGACCACTCCCCCAACCCGAACCCTATCCCTAACCCTATCCCTAACCGTAACCCTAACCGTAACCCTAAACCTACCCCTAACCCTAAACCTAAACCTAACCCTAACCCTAACCCTAACCATAACCCTAAACCTCATAACCCTAAACCTAACCCTAACCCTAACGCTAATCATAACCCTAACCCTAACCCTAACCCTACCCCTAACCCTAACCCTAACCCTACACCTAGCCGTAACCCTAACCCTAACCGTAACCGTAGCCCTAACCCTAACCCTACCCCTAACGCTAAACCTAACCCTAAGATTAAGCCTAACCCTAACCCTAACCCTACCGCTAACTTTACCGCTACCCCTACCCCTACCCCTACCCCTAACCCTACCCCTAACAATACCCCTACGCCTACCCCTAACCCTAACACTAACCCTAACCCTAACACTACTCCTAACCCTAACCCTACCCCTAACCCTACCCCTACCCCTAAACCTAACGCTACCCCTAAACCGAGCCCTAGCCGTAGCCCTAAAACTAACCCTAGCCCTAAACCTACGATACCTCTAACCCTAACCCTAACCCTAACCCTAACCCTACCCCTACCCCTACCCCTGCCACTAACCCTAAACCTAACCCTAACCATACCGCTACACCTGCCCCTACCCCTACCATTACCCCTACCCCTACACCTACCCCTAACCCTACCCCTACCCCTACCCCTAACCCTAACCATAACCCTAAAACCCTAACCCTAACCCTAACCCTAACAATAACCCTACCCCTACCCTTACCCCTACCCCTACCCCTAACCCTAACCCTAACCCTAAACCTAACCCTACCACAAAACCTAGACTTACCGCTAAACCTAACCCTAACCCTAACCCTAAACCGAACCCTACCCCTACCCCTGCCCCTACCACTACCCCTACCCCTAACCCTATCCTTATCCCTAACCCTAAGCCTATTCTAACCCTAACCCTAACGCTAACCCTAACACTAGAGCTAACCCTAACCTTAACAATAACCCTACCCCTACCCCTACCCCTAACCCTAGGCCTAGCATAACTCTAACAATAACCCTAACCCTAACTCTAACCCTAAATCTTACCCTACCACTACCCCTAACCATATCCCTCACCCTACCCCTAATCCTACCCCTAACCCTACCCCTAACCCTAACCCTACCCCTAACCCTACCCCTGACTCTAACCCTAACCCTAACCCTAACCCTACCCCTTACCCCAACCCTAACCCTAACCCTAGCCCTAACCGTAACCCTAACCCTAACCCTAACCCTACCCCTAACCGTAACCGTAACCGTAAACCTAACCCTAACCCTACCCCTAACCCTAACCCTAACCCTATTCCTAACCCTAACTCTAATCTTAACCCTAACACGACCCCTAACCCTAACCCTAACCCTAACCCTAAACCTACCCCTAACCCTAATCCTAACCCTACCCCTAACCCTAACCCTAACCCTAACCCTACCCCTAACGCAACCCATTACCCTAACCCTACCCTGAACCGTAACCCTAACCCTAAACCTAACCCTACACCTAACGCTAACCCTAACCCTAAGCCTAGTCCGAACTGTAACCCAACCCTAACCCTAACCCTACCCCTACCCATACTTCCACCCCTACCACTACCCTAACCCTAACCCTACCCTAACCCTACCCCTAACCCCAACCCTGACCCTAACCCTAACCCTATCCCTAATATTAACCCTAACCATAACCCTAACCCTACCCCTAACCGTATTCCTAACCATAACCTAACCCTTACCCAAACCCTACCCCTAACCGTAACCTAACCCTAACCCTAACCCTAACTCTACCCCTACCCCTACCCCTACCCCTACCCCTAGCCCTACTCCTAACTGTAACCCTAACCCTAACCCTACCCCTAACCCTAACCCTAACCCTACCCCTAGCCGTAACACTAACCCTAACCCTAACCCTACCCTTAACGCTAATCCTAACCTTAACCTTACCCCGAACCGTAACCCTAACAATAAACCTAACCCTACACTTAACGCTAACCCTAACCCTAACCCTACCCCGAACCGTAAACGTAACTCTAACCCTAACCCTACACCTAACGCTAACCCTACCCCTAACCCTACCCCTACCCCTACTCCTAACCCTACCCCTACCCTACACCTATCCCTAAACCTAACCCTAACCCTAACACTAACCCTACACCTAACCCTAACCCTACCCCTAACCCTACCCCCAAACCTAACCCAAACCCTAACCCTACACCTAACCCTAACCCTAACCCTAACCCTACCCCTACCCCTACCCCTACGCCTAACCCTCACCCGAACTCTAACAATACCCCTAAGCCTAACCCAAACCCTAACCCTAACCCTACACCTAACCCTAAACCTAACCCTAACCCTAACCCTACCCCTACCCCTACCCCTAACCCTAACCCAAACTCTAACCCTACCCCTAACCCTAAACCTAACCCTACGCATAAACCTAACCCTAACCCTAACCCTAACCCTAACCCTACCCCTACCATTACCCCTAACCCTAACCCTAACCCTAACGCTAACCCAACCGTAAAATTAAACCTAACCCAAACCCTACTCCTACCGCTAACCCTAACCCTAAGCCTAAACCTTCCCCTACCACTACCCCTAACCCTACCCCTTAACCTACCCCTAACCCTACCCCTAAGCCTAAGCCTAACCCTACCCCTAACCCTACCCCTAACTCTAACCCTAATCCTAACCCTAAGCCTACCTTGAACCGTAACCCTAACCCTAACCCTAACCCTAATCCGAACCGTAACCCTAACCCTAACCCTAACCCCCCCTCCCCATACATCTACCCCTACCACTACCCTAACCCTAACCCTACCCCTAACCCTACCCCTAACCCCAACCCTAACCCTAACCCTAACACTAACCGTACCCCTAAAACTAACCCTAACCCTAAACCTAACCCTAAAACTACCCCTAACCCTACCCCTAAGCCTAACCCTAACCCTAACCCTAACACTACCAGTAAAGCTAATCCTAAACCTAACCCTAACCCTACCCCTAAACCTAACCCTAACCCTACCCCTAACCCTACCCCTAACAGTAACCCTAACCCTAACCGTAACCCTAACCCTAACCCTAACCCTATCCCTAACGCTAACCCTAACCCTAACACTAAACCTAACCCTAACCCTAACCCTAATTCTAACTCTAACCTTAACCCTAAGCCTATCCCTAGCCATAGACCTAGCCGTAGCACTAACCCTACCCGTAATCCTAACCCTAACACTACCCCTATCGCTAACCCTAACCCTAACCCTAACCCTACCCCTAACCCTAACCCTAACCATAACCCCAACCCCTAACACTGACCCTACCCCTACCCCTAACTCTAACCATAACCCTAAACCTAACCTTACCCCTAACCCTAACCCTAACCCTAAGCCTAACCCTATCACTAACCCTAACCCTAACCCTACCCCTAACCCTAACCCTAACCCTTAACCCTAACCCTAACCCTAGTCCTAACCCAAACTCTACCCCTAACCCTTACTCTAACCCTAACCTAAACTTAACCCTACCCCTAACCCTACCCCTAACCCTAAACCTATTCCTAACCCTAACCCTAACCGTAACCCTAACACTACGCCTAACCCCAACCCTAACCCTAACAGTAACCCTAACCCTACACCTAAACCTTACCCTAACCCTAACCCTACCCCTAACCCTAACCCTAACCCTACCCCAAAACCAACGGCTAACCCTAACCCTACCCTGAACCGTAACCCTAACCCTAACCCTAAGCCTACCCCTAACGCTAACCCTAACCCAAACCCTAACCCAAACGGTAACCCTAACCCTAACCCTAAATCTACCCGTAACGCTAACCCTAATCCTAACCCTAACCCTACCCCTACCCCTAATCCTACCCGTAACCCTACTTTAACCACTACCACTACCCTAACCCTAACCCTAACCCTAACCCTAACGCTACCTCTAACCCTAACCCTCACCCTAACCCTAACCCTAACCCTAACCCTAACCCTAACCCTAACCCTACCGTGAACCGTAACCCTAACCCTAACCCTAATCCTAACCCTATCCCTAACGCTAACCCTAACCCTAACAGTAATCCTAACCCTAAGCCTAAACCTAACCCTAACCCTATCCCTACCCCTATCCCTAATCCTTAGCCTAACCCTAACCCTACCCCTACCCCTATCCCTACTCCTAACCCTAACCCTAACCCTAACCCTACCATTACCACTAAACCTAAACCTAACCCTAACCCCGACCATATCCCTAACGCTAACCCTACCCTAAACCTACCCCTAACCCCAACCCTAAACCTAACCCTAACCCTATCCCTAATATTAACCCTAACCATAACCCTAACCCTACCCCTGACCCTAACCCTAACCCTAGCCCTAGACCTAGCCCTAACCCTACCCATAACCCTAAACATACCCCTAACCCTACCCCTAACTGTAACCCAAATCCTAATCCAAACCCTAACCCTACCCCTACCCCTAAACATAACCCTAACCCTACCCCTAACCGTAACCCTAACCATAACCTAACCCTTACCCAAACCCTAACCCTAACCGTAACCTAACCCTAACCCTAAACCTAACTCTACCCCTTACCCTAACCCTAACCCTAACCCTACCCCTAACCCTACTCCTAACCGTAACCCTAACCCTAACCCTACCCCTAACCCTAACCCTAACCCTACCCCTAGCCGTAACACTAACCCTAACCATAACCCTACCCTTAACGCTAACCCTAACCCTAACCCTAACCCTAACTCTAACACTACCCCGAACCGTAACCCTAAAAATAACCCTAACCCTACCGCTAACCCTACCCCTAACCCTAACAATACCCCTAACCCTACCCCTACCCCTACCCCTACCCCTACCCCTAACCCTAACCCTACTCCTAACCCTAACCCTAAACCTAACCCTAACCCTAATCCTAGTCCTAGCTCTGACACTGATCCTAATCCTAACATTAACCCTAATCCTAACCCTAACCCTAACCCTACCCCTACCCCTACCCCTACCCTTAACCCTAACCCTAACTCTAACCCTACCCCTAACCCTAAACCTAACCCTACCCATAAACCTAACCCTAACCCTAACCCTAACCCTAAACCTACCCCTACAACTACCCCTAACCCTAACCCTAACCCTAACCCTAACCCTAACCCAAACGTAAACTTAAACCTAACCCATACCCTACTCCTACCGCTAACCATAACCCTAACCCTAACCCTACCCCTAACCCTACCCATAACCCTACCCCTAACCCTACCCCTAACAGTAACCCTAACCCTAACCGTAACCCTAACCCTAACCCTAACCCTATCCCTAACCCTACCCCTAACAATAACCCTAACCCTAACCGTAACCCTAACCCTAACCCTAACCCTAACCCTATCTCTAAGGCTAACCCTAACCCTACCCATAACCCTACCCCTAACCCTAACCCTAACCCTAACCGTAACCCTAACCCTAACCCTAACCCTATCTCTAAGGCTAACCCTAACCCTAACACTAACCCTAACCCTAACCCTAACCCTAATTCTAACTCTAATCATAACCCTAAGCCTATCCCTAGCCATAGACCTAGCCGTAGCACTAACCCTACCCGTAATCCTAACCCTAACTCTACCCCTATCCCTAACCCTAACCCTAACCTTAACCCTACCCCTAACCCTAACCCCTAACACTGACCCTAACCCTACCCCTAACTCTAACCATAACCCTAAACCTAACCTTACCAATAACCCTAACCCTAACCCCATGCCTAACCCTATCACTAACCCTAACCCTAACCCTACCCCTAACCCTAACCCTAAGCCTAGCCCTAAACCCTAACCCTAACCATAACCCTAACCCTAGCCCTAACCCAAACTCTACCCCTACGCCTAATTCTAACCCTAACCCTAAACTTAACTCTACCCCTAACCCTACCCCTAACCCTAAGCCTAACCCTAATCCTATTCCTAACCCTAAACCTAACCGAAACCCTAACACTACCCCTAACCCTAACCCTAACCCTACCTCTAACCCAAACCCTACCTCAAACCGTAACCCTACCCCTAACCCTAACCCTAACCCTAACCCTACTCCTAACCCTAACCCTAACCCTAACCCTAACCCTAACCCTAACCCTAATTCAAACGGTAACCCTAACCCTAACCCTAAATCTACCCGTAACGCTAACCCTAATCCTAACCCTAAACCTATCCCTACCCCTAACCCTACACGAACACCTACTTCTACCCCTACCACTACCCTAACCCTAACCCTAACCCTAACCCTACCTCTAACCCTAACCCTAACCCTAATCCTAACCCTAACCCTACCCTGAACCGTAACCCTAACCCTAACCCTAATCCTAACCCTACCCCTAACGCTAAACCTAACCCTAACCCTAATCCTAACCCTAAGCCTAAGCCTAACCCTAACCCTATCCCTACCCCTATCGCTAAACCTTAGCCTAACCCTAACCCTACCCCTACCGCTGACCCTACTCCTACCCCTAACCCTAACCCTAACCCTACCATTACCACTAACCCTAACCCTAACACTAACCCAGACCCTAACCCTAACCCTAACCGTACCCCAACCCCTACCCCTACCCCTAACCCTAAACCTAACCCTGAAACCCTAACCCAAACCGTACCCCTACCCCTAACCCAAACACTAACCCTAACCCTAAA
Source organism: Megascapheus bottae (assembly GCF_031878675.1). Taxonomy (NCBI): domain Eukaryota; kingdom Metazoa; phylum Chordata; class Mammalia; order Rodentia; family Geomyidae; genus Megascapheus; species Megascapheus bottae. The sequence continues at coordinate 23,593,737 of NC_143535.1, forward strand.
CCTAACCCTAACCCAAACCCTACCCCTACCGCTAAAACTAACCCTAAACATAACCCGAACCCTACCCCTACCCCTAACCATAACCCTCACCCTAACCCTACACCTAACCGTATCCCAAACCCTAACACTAACCCTAGCCGTAGCCCTAACCATAAACCTAACAATAACCCTAACCCTACCATAGCCCTAACCCTATGCCTAACCCTACCCCTAACCCTAGCCTTAGCCCTAACCCTAACCCTACCGCTAACCCTAACCCTTACCCTACCCCTAACCCTACCCCTAACCCTACCCCTAATGCTACCCCTAACGCCACCCTTAACCCTAACCCTAACCCTAACCCTACCCTTAATCCTAACCCAAGCCCTAGCCCTAACCCTAACCTGAAGCCGAACCCAAACCCTAACCCTAAACCTACGCCTAACCCTACCCCTAACCCTAACCCTAACCCTACCCCTAACACTAACCCTAACCCTAACCCTACCCCTAACCCTGCCCCTAACCCTAACCCTAATGCTAACACTATCCCTAACCCTACCCCTAACCCTACCCCTAATGCTAACCCTAACCCCACCACTAACCCTAAACCTAACCCTAACCTTAACCCTTACCCTACCGCTACCCCTAACCCTAAGCCTAACCCTACCCCTACCCCTAACCCTAACCCTATCCCTAACCCTAACCCTAACCCTAACCCTACCATTAACCCTAACCCTAAACCTAACCCTAACCCAAACCCTACACCTACCCCTAACCCTAACCCTAAACCTAACCTTAACACTACCCCTAACCCTACCCCTAATATAACCCTAACCCTAACCCTAACCCTATCCCTTACCCTACCCCTAACAGTAACCCTAACCCTTACCGTAACCCTAACCCTAACCCTAACCCTATCCATGACGCTAACCCTAACCCTAACCCTAACCCTAACCCTAACCCTAACACTAACCCTAATTCTAACTCTAACCGTAACCCTAAGCCTATCCCTAGCCATAAACCTAGCCGTAGCACTAACCCTACCCGTAATCCTAACCCTAACACTACCCCTATCGCTAACCCTAACCCTAACCCTAACGCTACCCCTAACCCTAACCCTAACCCTAACGCTAACCCCTAACACTGACCCTACCCCTACCCCTAAATCTAACCATAACCCTAAACCTAACCTTACCCCTAACCCTAACCCTAACCCTAAGCCTAACCCTGTCACTAACCCTAACCCTAACCCTACCCCTAACCCTAACCCTAATCCTAACCCCTAACCCTAACCCTAACCCTAACTCTAACCCTAAACCTAACCCCTAACCCTAACCCTAACCCTAATCCTACCCCTACCCCTAACGCTAACCCTAACCCTAACACTAATCCTAACCCTAAGCCTAAGCCTAACCCTAACCCTATCCCTACCCCTATCCCTAATCCTTAGCCTAACCCTAACCCTCCACTACCCCTCACCCTACTGCTACCCGTAACCCTACCCCTAACCCTAGCATTACCACTAACCCTAACCCTAACCCTAACCCCGACCCTAACCCTAACCCTAACCCTACCCCAACCCCTACCCCTACCCCTAACCCTAAACCTAACCCTGAAACCCTAACCCAAACCCTACCCCTACCCCTAACCCAAACACTAACCCTAACCCTAAACCTAACCCTAACCCAAACCCTACCCCTACCGATAACCCTAACCCTAACCCTAACCATAACCCTAACCCTACCCCTACCCCTACCCCTAACCCTAACCCTACACCTAACCGTACACCAAACCCTAACACTAACCCTAGCCGTATCCCTAACCCTAACCCTAACCCTACCACTAACGCTAACCCTAACCCTAACACTAATCCTAACCCTAACCCTAACCCTAAACCTACTCCTAACCCTAACCCTAACCTAACCCTACCCCTAACTGTAACATTAACCCTAACCGTAACCCTAACCCAAACATTAACCCTACCCCTAACCCGAACTCTAACCCTAACCCTAACCCTAACCCTAACCCTAACCCTACCCCTAACCCTAACCCTAACCATAAACCTAACCCTAAGCATATCCCTACTCCTACCCCTACCCATAACCCTAAACCAAACCCTCCCCTACCCCTAACCCTAACCCTAACCCTAGCCCTAGCCCTAGCCCTAGCCCTAACCCTAACCCTAAACCTAACCCTAATCCTAACAATAACCCCAGTCCTAGCCCTAGCCCTAACCCGAATCCTAACCCTACCCTTAGCCCTAACCCTAACCCTAACAATAACCCTAACCCTACCATAGCCCTAACCCTATGCCTAACCCTACCCCTACCCCTAGCCTTACCCCTAACCCTAACCCTATCACTAACCGTAAACCTAACCCTAACCCTAACCCTTACCCTACCCCTAACCCTACCCCTAACCCTGACCCTATCCCTAACCCTACCCCTAACCCTACCCCTAACGCTACCCCTAACCCCACCCTTAACCAAAACCCTAACCCTAACCCTACCCTTAACCCTAACCCTACCCATAGCCCTAACCCTAACCCGAACCCGAACCCGAACCCTAACCCTAAACCTACGCCTAACCCTACCCCTAACCCTAACCCTAACCCTACCCCTAACACTAACCCTAACCCGAACCCTACCCCTACCCCTAAACCTAACCCTAACCTTAACACTTACCCTACCACTACCCCTAACCCTAAGCCTAACCCTACCCATAACCCTAACCCTAACCCTAACCCTAATCCTAACCCTATCCCTACCATTAACCCTAACCGTAAACCTAACCCTAACCCAAACCATAACCCTACCTCTAACCCTAACCCTAAACCTAACCTTAACACTACCCTAACCCTACCCCTAACCATAACACTAACCCTACCCCTAACGCTACACCTAACCCCACCCCTAACCCTAATCCTAACCCTAACCTAACACTACCCCTAACCCTAATCCTAACCCTAAAATAACACTACCCCTAACCCTACCCCTAACCCTAAACCTACCCCTAACCCTAACCCTGGCCCTAGCCCTAACTCTAACCCTAACCCTAACCTTAACCCTAACCCTACCCCATAACCCTAACCCTACCCCTAACCCTACCCCTAACCCTACCCCTACCCCTAACCCAAACCCTAACCCTACCCCTACCCCTACCCCTAACCCTAAACCTACTCCTAACACTAACCCAAACCCTACCCCTAACCCTAAACCTACCCCTACCCCTAACCCTAATCCTACCCCTAACCCTACCCCTAACACTAACCCTACCCCTACCCCTACCGCTACCCCTAACACTAACCCAAACCCTACCCCCACCCCTAACCCTAACCGTAACCCTAACCTTAACTCTACCCCTAACCCTACCCTTATCCCTAACCCTAACCCTATTCCTAACCCTAACCCTAACGCTAACCCTAACACTAGAGCTAACCCTAACCTTAACAATAAACCTACCCCTACTCCTAACCCTAGCCCTAGCCCTAACGATAACAATAACCCTAACCCTAACCCTAAGCCTAAACCTTCCCCTACCACTACCCATAACCCTACCCGTAACTCTAACCCTAACCCTAACCCTAACCCTACCCTGAACCGTAACCCCAACCCTAACCCTAATCCGAACCGTAACCCTAACTCTAACCTGAACACTCCCCCTCCCCCTACTTCTACCCCTACCACTACCCTAACCCTAACCCTACCCCTAACCCTACCCCTAACCCCAACCCTAACCCTAACCCTAACACTAACCATACCCCTAACCCTAACCCTAACCCTAAACCTAACCCTAAAACTACCCCTAACCCTACCACTAAGCCTAACCCTAACCCTAACCCTAACACTACCAGTAACGCTAATCCTAAACCTAACCCTAACCCTACCCCTAAACCTAACCCTAACCCTACCCCTAACCTACCCCTAACAGTAACCCTAACCCTAACCGTAACCCTAACCCTAACCCTTACCCTATCCCTAACGCTAACCCTAACCCTAACACTAAACCTAACCCTAACCCTAACCCTAATTCTAACTCTAACCTTAACCCTAAGCCTACCCCTAGCCATAGACTTAGCCGTAGCACTAACCCTACCCGTAATCCAAACCCTAACACTACCCCTATCGCTAACCCTAACCCTAACCCTAAACCTACTCCTAACCCTAACCCTAACCCTAACCCCTAACACTGACCCTAACCCTACCCCTAACTCTAACCATAACCCTAAACCTAACCTTACCCCTACCCCTAACCCTAACCCTAAGCCTAACCCTATCACTAACCCTAACCCTAAACCTACCCCTAACCCTAACCCTAACCCTAACCCTAACCCCTAACCGTAACCCTAACCCTAACCCTAGCCCTAACCCAAACTCTACCCCTACCCCTTACTCTAACCCTAACCCTAAACTTAACCCTACCCCTAACCCTACCCCTAACCCTACCCCTAACCCTAACCCTATTCCTAACCCTAACCCTAACCGTAACCCTAACACTACCCCTAACCCTAACCCTAACCGTAACCCTAACCCTACACCTAACCCTAACCCTAACCCTAACCCTACCCCTAACCCTAACCCTAAGCCTAACTCTACCCCAAACCCAACCGCTAACCCTAACCCTACCCTGAACCGTAACCCTAACCCTAACCCTAAGCCTACCCCTAACGCTAACCCTAACCCTAACCCTAATCCAAACGGTAACCCTAACCCTAACCCTAAATCTTCCCGTAACGCTAACCCTAATCCTAACCCTAACCCTACCCCTACCCCTAACCCTACCCGTACCACTACTTCTACCCCTACCACTACCCTAACCCTAACCCTAACCCTACCTCTAACTCTAACCCTAACCCTAACCCTAACCCTAACCCTACCCTGAACCGTAACCCTAACCCTAACCCTAATCCTAACCCTATCCCTAACGCTAACACTAACCCTAACACTTATCCTAACCCTAAGCCTAAGCCTAACCCTAAACCTATTCCGACCCCTATCCCTAATCCTTAGCCTAACCCTACCCCTACCCCTGACCCTACTCCTAACCCTAACCCTAACCCTAACCCTACCATTACCACTAAACCTAACCCTAACCCTAACCCCGACCCTAACCCTAAACCTAACCCTACCCTAAACCTAAACCTAACCCCAACCCTAAACCTAACCCTAACCCTATCCCTAATATTAACCCTAAACATAACCCTAACACTACCCCTGACCCTAACCCTAGCCCTAGCCCTAGCCCTAACCCGACCCATAACCCTAACCATAACCCTAACCCTACGCCTAACTGTAACCCTAATCCTAACCCAAACCCTAACCCTACACCTACCCCTAAACATAACCCTAACCCTACACCTAACCGTAACCCTAACCATAACCTAACCCTTCCCAAACCCTATCCCTAATCGTAACCTAACCCTAACCATAACCCTAACTCTACCCCTAACCCTAACCATAACCCTACCCCTAACCCTACTCCTAACCGTAACCCTAACCCTAACCCTAACCCTAACCCTACCCCTAACCCTTACCCTAACCCTAACCCTAAGCCTACCCCTAGCCGTAACACTAGCCCTAACCATAACCCTACCCTTAATGCTAATCCTAACCCTAACCCTACCCCGAACCGTAACTCTAACAATAACCCTAACCCTCCCCCTAATGCTAACCCTAACCCTAACCCTACCCCGAACCATAACCCTAACTCTAACCCTAAAACTACTCCTAACGCTAACCCTACCCCTAACCCTAACTCTACCCATACCCCTACTCCTACCCCTATCCCTAAACCTAACCCTAACCCTACACCTAACCCTACCCCTAACCCTAACCCTAAACCGAACCCTAACCCTAACCCTAGACCTAGCTCTAACACTGACCCTAATCCTAACACTAACCCTAATCCTAACCCTAACCCTAACCCTATCCCTACCCCTACCCCTACACCCCTACCCCTAACTCTAACCCTAACCCTAACCCTAAACCTAACCCTACCCATAAACCTAACCCTAACCCTAACCCTAAACCTACCCCTACAACTACCCCTAACCCTAACCCTATCCCTAACCCTAACCCTAACCCTAACCCAACCGTAAACTTAAACCTAACCAAAACCCTACTCCTACCGCTAACCATAACCCTAACCCTAACCCTACTCCTAACCCTACCCATACCCCTACCCCTAACCCTATCCCTAACAGTAACCCTAACCCTAACCGTCACCCTAACCCTGACCCTAACCCTATCCCTAACCCTACCCCTAACAGTAACCCTAACCCTAACCGTAACCCTAACCCTAACCCTAACCCTATCCCTAATGCTAACCCTAACACTAACCCTAACCCTAACCCTAATAATAACTCTAATCGTAACCGTAGGCCTATCCCTAGCCATAGACCTAGCCGTAGCACTAACTCTACCCGTAATCCTAACCCTAACTCTACCCCTATCACTAACCCTAACCCTAACCTTAATCCTACCCCTAACCCTAACCCTAACCCTAACCCCTAACACTGACCCTAACCCTACCCCTAACTCTAACCATAACCCTAAACCTAACCTTACCCCTAACCCTAACCCTAACCCTAAGCCTAACCCTGTCACTAACCCTAACCCTAACCCTACCCCTAACCCTAACAGTAACCCTAGCCCTAACCCCTAACCCTAACCCTAACCCTAACCCTAGCCCTAAACCAAACTCTACCCCTACCCCTAACTCTAACCCTAACCCTAAACTTAACCCTACCCCTAACCCTACCCCGACCCCTAACCCTAACCCTAAACCTACTCCTAACCCTAACCCTAACCCTAACCCTACCCCTAACTGTAACATTAATCCTAACTGTAACATTAACCCAAACCCTAACCCTACCTCTAACCCGAACTCTAACCCTAACCCTAACCCTAACCCTACCCCTACCCCTAACCATAAACCTAACCCTAACCCTATCCCTACCTCTACCCCTACCCCTAACCCTAACACAAACCCTCCCCTACCCCTAACCCTAAACCTAACCCTAGCCCTAGCCCTATCCCTAACCCTAACCCTACCCCTAACCCTACCCCTAACCCTAAACCTACCCCTACCCCTAACCCTAATCCTACCCCTAACCCTACCCCTAACCCTACCCCTAACCCTAACCCATTCCCTACCCCTAACCCTAACCCTAACCCTAACCCAAACCCTACCCCCAACCCTAACACTAACCCTAACCTTAATTCTACCCCTAACCCTACCCTTATCCCTAACCACAACCCTAACCCTATTCCTAAACCTAACGCTAACGCTAACACTACAGCTAACCCTAACCCTAACAATAACCCTACCCCTACTCCTAACCCTAGCCCTAGCCCTAACTCTAACAATAATCCTAACCCTAACCCTAACTCTAAACCTTCCCCTGCCACTAACCCTAACCCTACCCCTTACCCTACCTCTAACCCTACCCCTAACCCTAAACCTAACCCTACCCTGAACCGTAACCCTAACCCTAACCCTAATCCGAACCGTAACCCTACCCTCC